>NW_019745099.1:48073-98046 GCF_002891405.2 Cryptotermes secundus
TAGTATGAAATCAGGTGTTCTAGTCCACTCTATATGTATCATACGTGTACAAATATGGGTTAGTATGCTTCAATGTAATTATGTAATTTGTTTAAGGAGAAAGATTTTTGTTACCACTTATTTCACAAATATTTCCTTCTTAAATGCAACTTATTCTCTAGTCATCCTTCCTCCTCACCCCATGTTTTGTCCAAATACACTCATCATCAGGTGTTTTTTATCTCACTAAAATTGCCTCACTGTATAGTATATACTATATAGTATATGATATGACATTTTATGAGTATATATTGTATTTAACAGGTTCCATATAATTATTAATTTGTCTGATATAATCGAACAATATATGAAATGTGGAGTGTTACTGTGAATTCAATATATGTCATAGAACAAAATTGTTGCAGTTTTGTAATCACTCTAAATATAATTGCAAAACTGGAAACATTAATATTTATGTATATATATTATTCACGTACCATTGGTTCAATATGTTCCACATCTCAGAAATGGATAATGGTAGCAGACAATTATAAACATAAGGGTTTTTTCACAGGAAGAAAAACTCAGACTAAGTGCTAATTTTATTGTTACAAGTAAATTCATAGATTCCATTCCAATTTGTTTTTCTCACTTCTTTCTCCTATAAAACAGTGGAACTAATGATATTAAATATGTTGTCATAGTAACCATGGTAAAAAAATATGTTCTGTAGGTTACGTACTCTGTGTGTGAATTTAAGGACCTAAACGTTAATTGTAAGTAATCATCATAAAAATAAGAATTTTTCTTCAAATTTCAGTGCTGATTTTTCTTCATGGTCGTACTATGTAAAATATTTTTTTAATTAAAATAATATTCTTTCAGCAACACTGGCAAAGTTATGCACAACACATATGGTATCTGGAAAGTATATTGTTCACCACAACTGTCAGCAGAACATCTTAATCGACTTTGTCAAGCAGTAGGTTTTGAGTTTGCTGACAGGACAGATAAACAGACTGATGGAAATACAGAAGTGACAGAGCTTGATTCATTCTCATCTGTCCAACTGAATTCAAATACTTCAGTTATATTACGAGGAAGCAGGCCATTTGTGCAGATCACCAAACACCAGCACCCTTGTATTCAGCTGCAGCTTCATTGTTCCTAATACTCTATACGTTAAACAAGAATGTGCTGTTCTCAATATCAACAAATTTGTAAAATACTGCCTAAGAAGTTTTCAGAAGAGGTAAATTTCTTTGAGATTTTTGTAGATTATATAATAAATTAGGATTACTAATTATAAATCTGGAATATGAGAAGAATACAGGAATTAGGAATGCACTGTTGTTTCATGATACAACCACTACTTTAGTGAGTTCATGAAAAGTTGTCGTTTCAAAGAGTTGAAGTTTTATACTCCACAAGTGCCATTATTCTTAACAGATTGTAAGATCTTAAATGCCACATGTACCTGTTAAGGAGCACCTAGACTGTTGTACTTGTAAATTTTTTGTTGTCTGCTTAATTTTATTAATTATGCCAGAACTTTGTTTCATAAAAGTGACTGTAATCTGTGCAACATGACTGATGAAGTAAGCATGCTATGATGAATATATATAGCTTTATTAGTCAAATGGTATTAGCAGAATGCATTCATGATCCCTCATTAATGATCTCCACATGCCTTGTAGAATTAGGTGATTAGTGAATTGTCTCTTTTGCATGAATAATCATTAATATGTACATTCCTAAGTACATTCAACAATTTATATAAAGCACTTTATGATGAAAGTTAAGAAACTTCCTGCAAAAATCTGCAGAATGTTACACTGTTCTTTAAATCAGTATTCAAAACTTGCTGAAAGCAAGATATTTCTCTATCATATCTCTGTGAGATTGACCTTGAAATTAGTGCAAACAAGTAAAATCTTTAATAAGATTTAATCACATCTGTGGCTCTTAGTTTGCTACAATGTTCTCTTTAAGATGCCAGTTGATGGGAGAAATAACTTCCCAAGTTCTTGGGTCTAATGCTTGAGCAGTCATTTGAAAATGTGATTTTTATTTTACTTTAGGTCACTGAAATATTGTTGAAGTGGACCAGTACACATGGAAATATGACGTAGAATTTATTGTTTCTATATAATTTGGAAATTTTGTACTGTCCATTTCTTACAGCTGTGAAGCTTACTCTTTTGCCTCTTAATGTATAATATTGGAATAAATGACTTCATGTATACGATCATAAAAATAGATAAATAATTTTTTACTTTTGAGTTTTATGCAGTAACAGAAATCTACTAATTTTACTCGTACAATGATCAGTAATGTAATTCCTCAGATTGAAATTTATTTTGACATACACATGGCACTCGTGCCTTTATAGGCTATTTTAGGATAATGTCCTGAATTATAACTTAGTTTACATTCTCATAGACACTGTTCCTCTGATCTATTTTAATAACATCCTCTCACTGGTGTCTGTTTCTCCCATTTGATATCTTACTATGATATTTGTCAGTGAATATTTTGTGTATGTCTTGTTACCTACAGTCCAATCCAATCCAATCCAATCCAATCCAGTCCAGTCCAATCCAGTTTCCTTCTCTCTTACAATGTAAAGAGCGCAAGCCGTGTGAAGACCATGAACATATTCAGAATTTAGTGAGGAAACCTCTTTGAAAATGACCACAGTTTGAGGAATCTTAAGGAAAGTTGTTCACAATTTGGACAGGATCATGTTCAATGGTAAGTTCTTGTATTAACAAAAATATTCAGGTTCTAACACCAGAGAGATAGTTTTGAGTATAAGCTGTCTCTTAAAATAAAATAAAATAAAACTTTTACATTATATTCCACATTTTTTTTTTCAGGTGTAAGAGAGGAACAGGAAAGATCCACAAATTTACATTCAACCATACTGGAATAAAATACATCTATGAACTACATATAAATGAGTTTTGTGTTAGATTTCTTATTGTCGCGTTGCAATTTCGGGTTACCACAGAAATGAATTGTCAATAGTATTATGCATGAACGTAAATTATATAGTATGTCACGAACGAGCGAGCAGTCTTTTGTTTCAATGTGTTTTGTCAATTGTGTGAGTATTGATAATATTGTGATGTGGCTATGTGCAGTAAAACATATTAGACTGCTTACAATTGACTGTGTGCATGTTATTCATGGGAGGTGACTTCAAACTTGGCCTCAGTGCATCATTCGATAACATGTGTAACTCAAAAGGAATATGGAAAAGCAGGAGAATTTATTAGCACAAAAGCTTGTATAGAAAATGATGAGACTTTCCATTATCAACGGATATTACAGTAATTTTAAGTAAATATTAATATATGTACATGTATCCCGATAATTTCAGATGGGAAGGAGCCTTGTCTGTTTGTTGTTATAGAAATAAAAAACTTCAGTAATTTTCGTGTGTGTTCGGAAGCCTGTTGTTGATTTTTGAGTGTACTCATACAAGTTCAAAATTTTACGCCTAGTGCAACAATTCGGAGGTGTTTGCTAAAGTATATTTTAATTATCTCGAAAATCGCAAGTATTACTGATGAAGGTAATTGATCATAGAACGAGTTTTCTTTCTTCTCTACAGCTTTGTTGGAAACATATTTTGCCTGTATTTTATATAAAAAAAATAGAATGTGTCGATTTTTTTGCAGATCCTCAACCAGTTTCATGAAAGTACTTTAAGCCATTCTCTAGTTGTTTCATACTTGCGGACGGACGGAGCGAGTTTAATAGGCGTTCCGCAGGGATATGAATGCGACCAAAGAGGGAGTGTGGGTTGATATATATATAATTTTTTTTTTTTAAGTGGGGTGGGACTAAGTCCCTTGTAAGCGGCCTCCTTAGTCTAGAGGCAACGTTCCCACCTCATGACTCGTAGTACGCGGGTTCAAATACCCGGCGGAGGTCGTCGAATTTTTAGGGCGGAAAAATTCAGGGAACAAGTCCTCCGGGAGGGACTTTAAGCCGTGGGTCCCGTGTCGTAGCTTTACGGCACGTAAAAGAACATATCTCCAAATGAGGTCGCTGAGCCAAGTTACGGACGTTTCCCGCCCAACAGCAGTCTCTAATACCTCTGGTAGATGAGGGAAGCATTATAGATACCTCTCAGCTAAGTAGAGCCGGTCTCGCTGGCTGGGCGGGACTGATGGTAAGCACCAGTACCGGCAGGATATAGAGACTGGTAGAAATCATAGAGGGAAGCACAATGGACCAATACAGGTCTTAAGTGCATGGGGAAACCCACCCTCTCAAATAACTAACTAAGTCCCTTGTACTGCGGCCACTTCTGGCCTATTGTACCAGCCCCAGATGATAGGTGAGGTTGATTGTAGAGCAATTGGTGGAATGAAGATTGGCAGTGGGAACCGAAGTACTCGGAGAAAATGTGCCCCAGCGCCACTTTGTCCACCACAAATCCCACTTGACTAGACCCCGGGCCGCCGCGGTGGGAAGCCAGTGACTAACCGCTTTAACTGTGGCACGGCGTAAGTGAGGGTTGATAATAAGGAATAATTTCGATAACTTTCCCCGCTTCGTCCTTAATTTTTGCTCGTGTTGGGCAAGCAAATGAATGAGTTTGTTGAACCTACACGCACACGTGTTTTTGTTTGGAAAGTATACCTAATAAAACATCATTAGAGTAAATACAATCAAGCGTCTCTCTCTAGTTTATGAGAGATACACCCGGACTGACTCAGTATATTACTTTCAGTAACGCCACGCCATACATTCTCCACATAATGTGAAATCGATAATGCTTGGTTACTTCACTATCACGGAACCATTTCAAACCTAACTCTTTGCTATTTATCGTATATTGAAGCTTGTTAAGTAAACCCAAATATTTTACCGGTCAAATAAGACACTTGTGTTCGCTGCGGCTCTCGATCGAGGCGAAAAGAACTTTCTTGGTTATCTCTATTAATTTATTTTGAAATACATGATATGTCTCAGATCTTTATTAAGTACCTCCATCAAACATAAATTAATATTGTATGCATTTTATATTGTGTAGACATACATGTACGAGTAAAACAACGTTATAATGTAACTATTTGGTTGTGGAATGTTGTGTTTGTATAACACCTAAACACGAAGTAAGTAGTAAAGACAAGACAAATGACTATTTGCATCATAAGACTCTTTATATATAATAGTCATTTGTATAAGTAGGCTTAATTAATACTGTTTTTTTTTTTCATTCTATTACACATTCTTTTTCCACGAACACGAACGTCATGAGAGTCCCAAGGGACTCAGACCCGAGAAAGACTGCACTGGCAAGAACCAGCAACATATACAAAAGGCAGACCCGTCCTTTCATCAGAGAGGGTGCCCCACAGAAACAAGACCGTAAATGCCAAACACTAATAAATATCCGGTCATGAGCCCCAGATGGAGCTCGGCGCCAAGACTTACTGACTGACCGTCAGTCGCAATGTGACTTGGACTTGGAACGTCATATACGGTCATATACTCTGCAAACTGCAACGAGGACTCACTGCAGCGAATTCGTGATGTGAGCCCTCGAACGTATAGATTAATGGAGGGAGAACTCAGGCAATCTATTTCTCCAGAAGACTTGCAGTCTCTGATGAAGTCAGTCACTTGTCCTAGCCCGTCAGCACTCAACAAACTGTTGTCCGGACTTGATGCCGCGCATTCTTATATAGAAATTTGTTGAGTACTCTGCTTGTTTGCACATTTTTTTTCGATCCTGAATATTGGGGCAGTACGAGTACGTTCCTCCGAAAAAGTAGTTAAACTTTCACTAGCCTGCATTGCGTGATATCCCAGAAGAGAGTCACGCTTTCATTTTACACAGTACAAAGTAAAAAAGTAAAGGTATCTCTGTAACAGGCCGTGGAGGCCCATAGGGTTGTAAGATGTTGAGGTTCCCACATTTTCTAGACAATCGGCTCATAGATTGAGGCAAGGTTGTCAGCCTACGCGCCGGCCACCTTTACCCCAAGAATATTCTCAGAATATTCCTGGAACTCATTTCTGTTTGAGGCTGAGTCGACCCCAGGGCCATAGTGCGGCTGGAAGGATTAAGTCAATTGAAAAATCCAGTGACCTCATCGGGATTCGATCCCGCGACCTTCCGGTTTGTAGTATAGTGGCTCAACCAACTACGCTACCGCTTGCCCCCTCATTTTACACAGTATTTTACGAATAATATCCGTTTTGAGAGAAAGGGGAACCGCCACAAATACTTGTCCATAATTAGACAATTACTGTCTGTTGGTATCTGACACGATCTACGTGTATAGTTCGGTAGATGGATGTCGTTTCGGAGGAACCTGCTACCTACAGTTTTGGTTCTACCATGAAGGTAGAGATAACATGTTTCTCCACAATGTTGGTATCCATCTACCGAGCTACGAGAATAATGCGTCACATTCCAGAGGACAAGTACTGCCAGCCATGGCAGTCTCAAATCTTCCCAGTTGGAACAGTTTACAGAAATTGGTAACAGTAGACTCCAGACTGTTGGGTGCTTATGGAAAATAAATTTCCTCAGGCAATCTGAATACCCAGATAATCAGTAAATGAATACCTTGTGAATTGGGATTTATAAAACGTCACGTGTACAATTATCAGAGTATGTTACTTGATTGCTATTAGTCGATTTAATAACAGCTCCTGTGCTGTTTCTACGTATCACAAAGAAAAACCAAACAAAGAAATCCTCCTCGAATTTCCAAGCACATATTCAACGGCGAAATAAACTTTACCTCGTTTTGTAGTTCTTCCTTTCTAAAAAGCGATTTTCCATTAAGTTTGTCTTTTCAAATTGGTCACACCAGTCAATTTCTAAACAAAGACCCCTTGTAATCCATCCCCTGTTAGTCAGCAGTCTGCCGTATTTTTCTGGAAAGAAAAAAATAGAGAATTTCATCTCAGAGAGTCTGTTTTCTTAAAGTTAGCCCTAATACAATATTGTAATGATACAATCAGTCGTTAGCATGTGACGTTCTCCGTACAATTCATATGCTAATATATTCGTATTCCCTTAAGGATTTCGCGAACCACAGGCTGAAAACTATTACGTAGCCACGTTGTTCGAGAGGTCGACTACATACAGAATATCGATTTCTACATAGCCTTGCGTACACTCCGCTAGGGTATGCATATATCGCGGATGCTTGTCAAATGCAGCAGCTGTGTCAGATAGGAGTGGTGGTGTGAAATTTTATTGGGTGTTATGATTAAAGATACTGTAAAGATCGGTATTTAATTAACGCATATATGTCATATAATAGCCATATTTCGGGGTGTTTGTTTGTGACGTTTATAATGTTTAGGCTCGTTGACAAGCTTATGCCTAAAGACTGGTCCTTCGTGTGATGCAGTATCACAGAATCTGTCGGCATTGTGTAATGTGTACTTAATAGAGTTGGGTTCCTGATGTTACGGACGGTGCGGCTCTCTCCGTTCGCTCACTTGGGTACGCTTCAAACTATTAATTCTGTGGATTATAGCAGTATCTAGTAGCGTATGTCTCAGTTATACTTCATAACCTTACCCGACCACTCCTACTCGTAGCTGCATTTCTGTTTACACGCACGCGTGCTTGCGCGCACACACATTTTTAGCTAAGTGATGCCCATATGGCAAAGAGATTTAGCCTTTACAATGAGGTCTCATGATGTGGTAGGTTGATTGAAGAGGTTTGTATAACACAAAAGTAAAATTCGAATTAATCTACATGTTAAGGAGTTTGGTAGGTTAGAATCTTCTACGATGTTAGATCTGTGATCTGCAAATAAAACTCAGTTTCAGAAATTAATATATATATATATGGCTACCATGCTGTGGAATAACTTAATTCCTTTTATAGTATCCTGTAAGAGTACATAAATGACTTAAATGTAATGCTTAATATACCTTATTTACCTAATATACCTATATATTTACATTGTAAATATAATGGATGTGAATGTTCAGGATTGTGCTTTAAACCACAGGAAGAGGACTGCTATGTTCATGGAGATTGTTACTGTGTTATGACAGTGCTGAAATACGAGCAAAGTGTGGACTAGCAAGACACTATACTAGCATTTGTATGAACAGCCTGAAAAATCACAAAATGTTAGAGCTTTAGGGTATAGCAGAAGTGGTAACTACAGTAAGTCTTACTGCAATATATATTTTTTCTTTGGTTTCATATGGAAACATTTAAAATAAAAATAAAAAGTGACAGTAACCAGGGATGTTGCATTGGCACAGGAAAATCAAGCAACCACCTAGGAGAGGGCATTCTGTAACTGCCTTTTTTGGATTTCGGTTAAATGAAAATAATTTCTGTTGCCAGTTTTTTCATATTGTGACCATTAATTGGCTGTAGTCAAAACTTGTTAATGCAGCATGTTTTAAAAGTTAAAATATCAATGGAAGTTTTTCACAGTTTTGGGGAATTTTGTGTTACCCATTGTGACAGAGTATTGAGAAAGGTGATATGTATTTAGCTTTGGAATTCGGCAATGGAATTTCATATTAACTGGGGTTTGTGCCAGCCCTGAAAACAACTATGATAGTTTGTTGAAAGACATAAATTACTGTTATGTATATGCTGTAGCATATAGCAGTCAGTGCAGTGATTCACCGAGCAGAAACCTTGCATAAAGTCCTTGTACATTTTTATTTTGATAGGGGAGTGCTTTCTTTTCTTTGAGGAAGCCTGGACTCCAATTATTTGTATGATTTTAGGTGTCTGTGGTCTGGCCCGCTAGTTGAACACTGAAAGATGGCAGTGAGTGAGTTGAAACTGAATATTATGTTGAGCATGATGTTTTTAACACACGTTCTACATAATTCATTTATTCTTTAAGGAATGCAACCTGTTGTGTGTTATACTATTTATAAATTGTCATATTAATTCCTGTCAAACACAACAATTCACCAAATAACTCACTCACACTAAATTGTGTACAGCTGGGTTTTATTGGTCCAGAATATGATGTCTCTACATGTTTCTGCTCATAAAGCTATCCTCAGGCAATGCAATTGAAAAAGCAAATTATATATGAATCCATATATTACTCTACTAATGTATGGATGCATATATAATTCGCAGTTCAGTGGTAATAAAACTTGTTAATTGTATTGCCTGAGGATGGCTCCATGCACCGAAACATGTAGCAACATTGTATTCTGGACCAATACAACTCAGTTGTACACGATAGAGTATGAGTGAGTTATTTGGTGAATTGTTGTGTTTGACAGGAATTAATATGATAATTTATATATGATTAATTTAGTTTGGTCACACAGTTGTGACAAATTAATAGGTTTTTGTTTTTTAGAATGTGGGTCTCATTTTCCATTTTCATTAAAGAATGGTGATTGTTTGCATGGGTTGTGTAATTTATAGTACTGTTCATCTACATCAGAAACAGGTTCTTTAAATCTGAATAGGACATCTTGTTTCAAGTTCAGAATAGGGACCTAATTCTCTTCATAAACACACAGTATGGAAATATTACTGTGCAACAGCAATGTTACATTAATGTGTTATTCACATAATTTTTTATAATCATATAGTACATAAAATTGCATGCTTATGTCATACCATGTATTAGGTTTGTCTGTAGTTTATTGAATGGTGCTGTCAGCATCTGTGTTTTGGGTTATATTGGCATACTTTAACATAAGGAACACCCTCCCGAAGTTTGGTCCATTCCTCCTGGGACATCCTGTATAGCCTCAAATTATGGATGACTGATGAATGATGAATTGCAAAGGATTTTGATGAAAGCAGCCATGGTCTGATCCTGGTACTATCCCAGAATTTGCGCAGAGAGACTGAGGAAAACTAGGAAAAACCTCATTAGGGTAGCCATTGTCCTGGCCGAGATTTGTGCTGGACACCACCTGAATGTAAGCGTAGGACATTGCTGCTATGCTACACCAGCCAGCTTGTTGTCATGTAGTAGATAATCAGTTCCAGTACCCTCTTCTGTACTGCCCCTACATAAAATTGATTTGCTTTGTAGAGCACTACTAAATGAGTATATTTCTGCCATGCTAAATGTATTATAAGACTGGTGTTCATGTACTGTGACATGGTTGTAGTTTTTTACTTTTAATATTTTTATTTCACTTCATTAATTATTATACCAATGTATGGTGATTGGGATAGGAATAAGTTTTGTGTGCAAGTCAATACACATGCACGCACAGAGTAAAACTCACATTTAAAGTTTCTTTGGGGATCAGTTAATCTGAACATTGAGGAAATTTTAGACTTGAATTACTGACTTGGATCATTGAAACTGAATGTTAAGTGACAGAAAACCTTAAATGGAACATGGATCATGGATCATGAAATAGAAATGCCACTATATGTATCACACTTTTCAAGCATGCACTATTTGTTTTGTGTTTGTGTAACAAACTGTGTTGGAATATCAATTCTGTATTTTGTCACATACCAATTTTTTGGTTCATTGTTAAAAAATATATAACCAGTTTCAGTGAGTGGACTTGTATCATAAATTTATATTTAACATTTTTTTTTTGTTTGTGAAATTCTTTCAGACTGTATGGCATCAGATCTCATAAGACAGTATTCTTTATGATTACTGTTGTGAAGACCTGAAATCTCTGAAACATTTTCTCTTAGTATATGTATGTGGTTCAAGTAACACATACTTTCAATATTCAGGACCCATGAATAATTATCGGTATCTGTAGACACATGGTGGGATATGTTTACTTCTGCAAATTCCTTAAATACAGCATTAGCCAATACCAATATGTCTGGTGTTTCTAAAGGAGATACAACATCTGGTGCCTAGAAAGGTTTACAGCAGTAAAAACAGACAGATACTGAAGTTCATATTTCTGTAGGTAGATGTAAGATGCATGCAGCATGGTATGGCTTTGGATCTACTTCTGAATGCAAGAGGAAGAGGGAAATGCAGTGTAGGAGTTTTATGTGCCTTCCTGTATGCATGTAATAATTTTTCTTTTGGTAATGGACTGTCATGGAAGTTGGTATAGTCCTTATTAAAATGTAGTGTCCTCACTGAACACAGGTTGACGTTTTAAGTCACATTCCTTTTTGTATAAATGGATATGTGCAAAATTAGATGTGTTTCTGAAATATTAAATACATACAAACTTGCTTCATTTATATTCATAGCCATTAGTGAGATTAATATTTAGTGATATGTGAATGTTCTTAGTACATGTGTTGTTTTTTGAGATAATGACCATCTGCACTACACTGATCAGCATGAATGATATGTATGAAATGCATGTGTTTGTCATACACTGTGTTGTGTTGCTGCAACTTCATTAGTACAAAACACAAACAAACTTTATAAAATTACCACAGCTTTAGTTCTCCAGTAAGCAAACTTGAAGTGTCAACATCTCTGGTGCTGAACACAATCCTGAGCCATTTCCATCTTTATGAATAATCCTTATAATCTAATTCCTCAAGATCCATCCATCATTTGGTCTTGTGGCCAGTCAGATGTGAGTATTGTTGTGTTTATGTCTGACCGTGGTGAGATACACCACTGAACAATGTGTATTTGTTGAGAATTTCATTCAGAAGGAAGAAATCTTACTACATCTATGTTCACAAATCTGAGGTATGTGTGAGAATGACTTTCTGTTTGAGGCAAGAATTTGGAAGAGTTTCTAGTACCGAGACAATGAGAATTTTCTTCACTGCATCAGTTATTTCTCTGTAGTGAGAATTCATAATACTACTGTTAGTTCCTCGGAACTCTAGCCATGGTAGAGGGGTCATACCATCTCTCACGGAGCTGGGGGAGCAGTCTTATCAGCTTACATAAGTGTGGGTACTACCAGTTTTGAATGTAGTGTCTTGGAGTGTGGTCAGGTGTATAGTACATTGTGTATCTACTCCTGGTCTCCGTAGGCAATGGTTTCCGCTCGAGGAGTAGCTCTGAACGTCACCACAGAAAGCGTACAGCTTCATGTGCTCCACAACAGTGTTTACCTTTCCGCGTGGCTAAAGTTATGAGGCACTAACCATAGATACTCCTTTTTTGTACTATTCTTAACTTGGCATTGACAATGCTTAGAAGATCTGGTGGTGAGAAGAGTTGAGTTCCAGTGATGGGTATAGAAATAGAGAAGGATTCAGTTTTCGCAGCAAGAGGGAGCAAAGGAGACAGATTTGTTGTCAAATTGATTTGTGCTAGTGTTGCCAACCATTATACTTCTGATGGATCAAGTCATTCCATGCTACTATGCATAGCAGAAGTAATCTGTAAGTTTCTTAAAGTTCATCACTGAGTAACGAATATTTGAATTGAGATCAGGATTCTGTTTTCCATTTATAACTATTAAATCTAAAAATTTGAGACTTGCACATGCATAATAAATTTTGTTGGTTTCATTATTTATTCTGTCTTCTAACGCTACAGGTTTAAGCCTCATGATGAAGTTACAATAAGTTTGCCTTGTGCTGCTGCTCTGTGTGCTGGATTTTTATCTTAGTATGATTGTACAGAGCTTCTAACTACACTAACACACAGAATGAAATGATGAAAAGCAATCATATGTACAGTTTCTACCTTGAAATACATGTGCTGCTAATAGTCCTCGACTTTATGCTATACATCATGAAGGAACATGGAAGACTGAATGTGAAATTCCATGAATTCTTAACTGAGCTCACTACATGGAGGCAAGAGGTCACAAACTGACTGCTTTACCCTTAGAGTACCAACTGTGTAGGAGGTTGGGTGGGTCCTTGAGCCATTCAGGATATGATGACTTGCTCATGCCAAGAATCAAATCCTGGTCATCCAACCCATAGCCATTAACTTTACTGACCAGGCTGTAATGGTTTATAGCCTGCCTGAGCTAGTTTACATCTTACAATCAATTTTCCTAATATGCTCTAGCATTATTCTTCCATTTCTCTCTTGGTCATCCATGCTTTCACTTCTCAAGAGATTATCCATCAAAAGTCACACATATTGACCCATACTTGGAAAGTTTTATGTGACTTCAATTTTTTCAAATCCCTGCAGTTACAAATTTGTTTTGCAACGCTTAGCATTTGTTTTTGTGTTTCTTGTCAGGTCAGTAGCTGACTTTCACAACATGGTATCAGTTGATAACAGTGTACTGCAGAAAGAAATGCCCATAAAATATCAATATTTTGAATTGTGTTCAAGTGAAGGCCACTATGTTAATGATGTAATGAAATTGATTAAATTCTGAAAGTATCTGTTCATATTGTATCAAGGGATTCTAGAAATATGGTCATCTATACATTGTGGGAAAGTTAATGTTCAATATAGTTTTAGTCTTGGTCTAAATGTATGGGTAAGTGGATTTTGTTGTGGCTGGTAGATTTAAATAGTAACCCTGGAGCCTTGGCTATATCCCAGTTATTACTGTTATATGGGCCTATTAACCCGGAATTATTGTATGGGAACATTAACCGAGTATAATGTAATACAGGGAGATCGAGAAGTCGCACACATCACACTAAGCAATTATACGAGTATTTTGCTAGTTTAATGCACAAACTACAAGACATACAACACTTACTATTAATGTTTATAACCTTACATCTTAGAGATGCAAAATCAAATCATGTCTCTACAACATATGCTCGAAATGGCTTCCCTGTTCAGCAATGCACACGCGAGCTCTTTTTACCATGTTTGAGGCCTCTTTGTGGAGCACCTGTAAACTGATGCTGTCATTCGCTGTCATAATGTTCCTCTTGAGGTCATCCAATGTATGCAGATTGTTTTTATAGACAGTTCCTTTGAGGTACCCCTAAAGGAAAAAATCTGCGGGTGACAAATCTGGCGAACCCGGGGGCCACAATCCTTTCGAAATGAGACGGTCACCGAAAAACTGCATGGTTTCATTAGATGTGTGACATGTGGCACCGTGTTGCTGCAGCCAGCACTCACGTTCATCAACTTCAGGAAGCGCAATAAACTATTTAATGATGTCTTGATACACTGGACTATTCACTGTTGTTTCAAAAAAAATTGGACCCACTATTCGAAGACGTGATACAGCACACCACACCACACTCCAATTTTATGACAGTGCAAGGGCTTTTCATGTAACATGTGGATTTTCAGACGAACAAATCGTATTGTTTTGTCTGTGCACGTAGCCACTAAGGTGAAACCACGCTTCGTCAATGAAGAAAACCCGATCACACTCTTCAATTCCATGGTTGCCAACAAAGGTCCGAAACCATCTACAGTACACTAAGCATTTTTCTTTATCCCGGTCCTTCATTTCCTTCACACAGCGAACACGATATGCACATTCATCGCTTTCTGAGCACTTCCATATGAAATCCCTGATTGCGCTGATAGTCTCCTCAGGCTTTTTGAAGGGGAACGCGGCAACATTTTCTCCACGTCAGCCGGTTTAGCCTCAATCAAAATGGCCGGTCTCCCGGATCTCTTCCTGTCTGAAACTGATCCACATTCCCGAAATCGGTTGATCATTCTCGTTATCGTCGAATTGTTAGGAACTGCAGAATCCGGATATTCCCGACGAAACTCGTCTGCGACACGTGCATAAGAACGACTGGCGAAGTAATGTTGCACAATGAAAACTCGTTCTTGGGCAAAGGACATGTCTGTCACGCAATAAACAAAGCTATACTGCAGATGTCGTATGACCGATACACGACAGATGGCGTTTATACTCGTAGTTAGCACTCATACAGTACCATCTAGCGGTAGGAGATATAATTATATTAACTGCAATGGCGCGTAAGGCTGACATCCATACCTCCATTCTTGAGCCAATAATCTAGATAATGTGGGACCCTCAACGTCTCAACCGTATGGGTCTTCACGGCCTGTTACAGGGATAGCTTTACTTTACTTTACAATTTATAACAACTTTTATTTTGATGTGCGCGACTTCTCGAACTCCCTGTAGTACACAAATGAAGCCACGTCTGTATCCAATCACATTTTCCTTAAATCAGACGTTCTTTTTACAAGCGGGTAAAATATCTCTTGTTCAGTGGACCCTATTATATGCTGTAATTGTTTCTCTGCCGGTCACGGTAGCCGAGCGGTCTAAGGCATGTACTGTCTTCGCTCGCTTGGAAACCGGGATCGTGGGTTCGAATCCCACTCACGGCATGGATGTTTAGTTTGTGTGTGTGCGTTTTTCTGTGTTTGTATACAGGTAGAGGCCTTGCGACGAGCTGATCACCCGCCCAAGGAGTCCTACCGATTGTGTAAGATCTAGAAAAGCTGAAGTGAAAGGAGAAGTTCGTGGAGGTTGGCTTAGGCCCACTGGGGCTGTAGTACGAAAGAAAAAAAGTTGTTTCTTTGTTGTTTCATTTTGGACTTGAGACTTCATATTAATGATAATTACCTGGCAGATGAAGTGACGGAGGTTGGAGAAAACTGCATAATGAGAAGCTTCATAACTTGTACACTTTGCCACGTGTAATTAGAATGGTAAAGTCAAGGAGGGTGAGATGGGCAGGGCATGTAGCACGAATGGAGAGAAGAGGAATGCATATAGGATATTGGTAGACCACTAGGAATATCAAGACATAGGTGGGTGGATAATATTAAAATGGATCTTGGAGATATACACGTATGTTTGGGTGGTATGGAATGGATTGATCTGGCTCAGGATAAGGCCCAGCGGAGGGCTCTTGTGAACACGATAATGAGCCTTTTGGGTTCCATGAAATGTTGAGAGCCTCTTGAGTACCTGCACAACAGCCGGCTTCTCAAGAAGGGCACAGCTCCTTTTAGTTACTTAGTATAAAGGGTTTTCGTAAGTTATTACTGAAATGGGTGGGGTTACCAATTTGATTTCTTACTTCAGGAATAGAACTTTGTAAGAGTGAAAGTCTTCCGAAACTGAGATGTCCTTACAATGACCGGAGAAGCGACATTCTGAGATTTTCAGGTCGTAAGATCTAAAATTTAAAAGTTTTGTGGAATGGAGACGAAGGAGCTAAAGAAGGCTGTAAAAAGCACGCCTGAAAGTAATGTTGTAAGCTCATGAAACGACTAATAATGCAGATAAATTCCAGTAAATAAAAGTAATATTCTGCTAACAATATGGCAGGTATGGCGACCGTGTGTGTATATAACGTGCAATATGTGATACGTCTCATATTCATCAGAGTTTGCCCACAGTTAGAACCTAAAATCAGGCCTCGACAGCTCCCTTCAGTTCATTCGGCGCTGTATAGTCTGGTACTGACAACGTCGTTCAGTAAGTCATAAATAAATAAGACATAACTGCCTGTCTGCAAAGCTCCCCAATGATAAGATTGGTTGGATTATTTTTTGAATATATTGTACCTATAGGGCCTCCAATCAGAAAATAGAATATTATTAACTTAAGGTGTCTTCAGTTAACTTCTTCCTGGCCTGATCGTTGGTTGGTTGGTTGGTTGGTTCGTAAGGTAAAAGGTAAAGTTGCCCCTGTGCTTAACTAATTGAGCACTACGCCATGAAGGCATATGGGAGAGTGGATGTATAGATCCACATTTTCTTGACTTCGACAGTAGCCGGAGGTGAGTGGTCAGCTTCACGCCCCTGCCACTTTACCTCCGGCGAAAGAGCCCCTGGTACCCATTCAGTAGGAGGATGGGTGCGCCCCAGAGCCAGTCTGGGCAATGTGGAGAAGAGAAAATTCTTGAACATACCGGGACTCGAACCCCGACCCCTCAGTCGTCCAGCCCGATTGGTTTTTTCGTTCGTAATTTAGCCACCCCGTATGAAGTGAGTTACGGTAGAATTGGATGAAAACTTCATTTTGTACAGTGAAGTGGAAGGGTTTGTTAAGGAAGCATTCATCTTCTTATCCAGGGTGTTATCCCTTTATTCACCTCTAGGAACTGAGGAAGAGCACGACAGAGTTTTGGATAATCTGTGCACATTTCTAGGCACGAACCTATTATGTACAGAATATAAATCGGACGCTTTATCGCTTGAAATAAGCAGCTCTGTATCTGCTTGTATGAAACGGCAGAAGATGCTTTCCTGAACTCGCTTGTGTATCTCTTTCAATTTTCTGGTACATAAACCTTGTCTCTGAGCACTCTGCAGGCCCGTCCGTCACGGGCAGCCGTCCAGGGACTCGTTAATCCCACAAGATCGTCGCAGTCTGTGTGCATCCGGTATTGATTTACTAAAGGTTTGATTCGTTACGACACGATCAGGTGGGATATCGTTGTATTTGAGGTTCTCACATCGATGGCCACGAAGAGTACAGATATGTAACTGTGTCTATTCCAATAAATGTGCTTCGATTCCTAATATGGAAGTAATACGTTCCTCCTAAACGTCGGTGACCTACCGGCTACACGACATTAGATCCTCCTGGGTAGTACTCTTCGTGTCGGATATTGATCGTCATCTGCGATGTACGATTTGGTGTTCACGTCATGCAAGGTAATTAATGAAAAGCTTATGTCGACATTTCTTTTGAATTACTTACGTAAGTAGTTATTTTTATTTTATTGATCTCCTTCGCATGTGAATTGGTTGTTCCTATGTCGACAGACTGAGTAGGATGGTCTAGCTGAAACCCTGTAAACATCTGTTCGGGTGGTGCTCGGTTCGAATGTCGGCGGGGACACCATCTGTCCTGAATGAGGGTTCTCGTGATTGTCCTCAGTCCCTGCAGGCAAATCCAGGGATACTATCTCCATTAGGTCACGACCGCTTCCTTAAGAATTCTTTCCCATTTATCATTCAACAGTCTTACCATTCAGCGCCCTATATAGTCTGTCAATGACAGTTTAGGATTTTAATTTATTAATTTTCAGTCTGGTAGATTGGTTTGTAGCCCTGTTAGTCCACAGCTCATTATTTTAATTATTCACATATGGATTATTTGTCCACAGTTTGATTTACGTTTAATAAATTTCTTTATGGATTGTTATCATTATGTTAAGCTGTTCCTATAAAATATTGTAGGCAGTTATTTTGATTTATGTATTCAGTTATTCAGTATAGAAGGGGTTAGTTTCCCCATGCACCGCGACTAATAGTCTATTTACGTCCCCCTTTAATTTCTACTGTCGCCATACCCTACCGATTCTGGTGCCCGCTATCTACCCTTTCTGCCAGCGAGGTCGGCCCTCTACTGGCAGTGGTACCCGATAACTCTCCCCTTTCTGCCAGCGAGATCGGTCCTCTACTGGCATTTGTACCCGATAACTTTCCCCATCTACCGGAGGCATTGGAAACTACTTGGGCGGGACTTTTTGCCTAATTTTGCTCAGAGGTCTCCTAGACATGAGGATCTTTTACGTACCGTAAATCTACGACACGGGACCCACGGCTTAAAGTCCTTCCCGGAGGACTTGTTCCCTGAATTCTTCCGCCCTTAAAAATTCCACGACCTCCGCCGGGTTTGAACCCGCGTAACTTGAGGCATGAGGTGGGAACGTTACCCCTAGACCACAAAGGCCGCTTTGATTCGTGTAAAGATCCCTCCAGATATTTCCGATCCACACTTCTAGTTAGTTAGTTAGTTATTAGAGAGGGTGGGTTTCCCCATGCACTTAGACCTGTAGTGGTCCATTGTGCTTCCCTCTACGATTTCTACCAGCCTCTATATCCTACCGGTATTGGCGCTTACTATCAGTCCCACCCAGCCAGCGAGACCGGCTCTCTACTGGCTGAGAAGTATCTATAATGCTTCCCCCATCTACCGGAGGTATTAGTGACTGCTGTTGGGCGGCAAACGTCCGCAATTTTGCTCAGTGACCTCCTTTGGAGGTATGAGGTTCTTTTACATGCCGTATCCACACTTCTAAATATCAGCATACTCAGAAACACTGACGTTCCTAGAATGTTAAGTTTGTCAATAACGTGTGGGGCGTTGCATACTTGGAATTGTCCTTACCCATGGCAGAGGTACTGCAGGATGTACGTTATGATTCTTACGTTGTGTTGAAAATTTCTTCAGAAACTCTTATATCTCAGGCAGTATATAATATTTATGTTATTCTTTAAGAAAGGCCCTCTTCGCCGCACGAATTTTATTCCATGGATTTAATTGTTTGTGATGTTGATTCTTCTCTAATGCCTCATCGACTACAGTTTTTAATTTTGACTATGATTTTTTTTTCCTTGGCACTACAGCCCCAGTGGGCCTAGGCCTACCTCCATGAACTTCTCCGTTCACTTCGGTTTTTCTAGATCTTACACATTCGGTAGGACTCCTTGGGCGGGTGATCAGCTCGTCGTAAGGCCTCTACCTGTACACAAACACAGAAAAACGCACACAAACATCCATGCCCTGAGTGGGATTCGAACCCACGATCCCGGTTTCCAAGTGGGCGAAGACAGTACATGTCTGACTATGCATTAGAATCAGAATATTTCTTTCCTAGAAGCATGGGAATTCTCGACCCGTAGGATTACTTTATTTAAGCTGTCACCAAGTACTGTAGCCTGGGGCCCTCATCTAAAGACATTTGGTTAAAAGCGAAGCCTCTCTTCTTCGTCCGAGTTCTCCTAAAAATAAACTGTATCAACTAAAACAATTAAATCGCATATTTATTATGACGATCTTTGCAATGCATATTCTTCGTGACAAAATAAAATGTATCTAAAGTGTGAGAGGGTGCAGTGTCACATTTTATTAGATTATTTACCGCCATTGCACCTCGTAGGCATCGTTTTGTGCATTAATGTTTGCCAGGTTTGCCACATGGTAGGCATAGATCGGGTTGGCGGTATTTGGCCGTCAACATAAAAATAAAAATAAAACAATCGAATACTCACATTTGTTTCATTTGATAGTTACTACATGTTTCGCCACATTTGTTACCATCTTCAGACAGTCTCATCAAACACGTCTCCTGTTACTGAACTGTCTTAATATGGATCTATATTAGCGCTACTCATTGCAATCACATAATATACATGCAACCGTCACGAAGTTGCAAGAATTCTTATAATTTGAAAATGTTTTAAAATTTATAATTTAGATTTTAAAAATATTTAAAATTATGTGCCCCCCCCCCTGCATTGTAGGTTGTCCTTCGCCCGGGGTTCGCTGTTATACTGTCTGGAAGTAAATTACAAAATGTATTACTGTAATGTGCCGGTCACGGTAGCCGAGCGGTCTAAGGCATGCACTGTCTTCGCTCGCTCGGAAGCCGGGATCGTGGCGTTCGAATCCCACTCAGGGCATGGATGTTTAGTTTGTGTGTGTACGTTTTTATGTGTTTGTGTACGGGTAGAGGCCTTGCGACGAGCTGATCACCCGCCCAAGGAGTCCTACCGAATGTGTAAGATGTAGAAAAACCGAAGTGAACGGAGTTCATGGAGGTAGGCCTAGGCCCACTGGGGCTGTAGTGCCAATAAAAAAATTACTGTAATGTAAGTTTAGTGTTGTTATTTACCTGTATATATCTCACGGTAGGAGTAATTTACTTACGTGTTACAGAAGCTATTCACAATAGTGCTATTACTTTTTAGTTTGTACTCACTTGTCACCTTGGGTAGTTCGACGTGATACACAGCAGGATGCAATCAGTGGAGACAGATCGGGTTATTCACTATGAAACCTGCTCTGAAGACCTAGGAAACATAGGAACGGCGAAAACTGAAGAGGCGAAGGGATGTTGTCTAGACTTCCTATACTATAGAACTACTATCGATCCCCGTTCAGTAATTCCATTTCTCTGTACTTGAAACGATGATGCCATGATATTAGTCAACTTCTTTGACACTTTTGTGGAGCATGTCCTCTGCTTTAAGGGCAAGCCGTGCCACGCAGAACCGGATGATAATTGTGGTGATTTAATTTGTGTATTATAGTGTCCAAAGGAGTATCTAAAGTATGTAAAATAGGAAGTTGTGTGTGAAAGGTTTCGGTTGTGGCTTGCTTCAAGTACCCCCTCATGTAGGCATAAAGAAAGTCTTGGCATTGCCCGACTGGAGGTGTTCACCGCATTTGATGTTTAGAACAAAACGAACCGCATTGTTTCGACCTTGAATAAGAACCCTTCATATAGAGTAGTTCCAGTGGTCAGCGTTCTTACCTTTCGAGTTCTGGGTTAGATGCAGGGCTAAGCTAATAAATCTTAACGGATATTACGCACTTATAGCCAAGCGAAGGTAGATTCGAATGTAGAGCACATCCCAATTGCGGAGTTAGGCTATGCCCGATAGCCTCCAGACGTCGTAACTTTAGCACCGCAGATGGAAAACCTCACCAAGAGGGCCATGGTACACAGACCGTACCACTTCTTTGTCTTACTCTTCTGCAGCCAAAGTAAGTGAATCCACGGCGCATTACTGACGACCAGAGAGAGGCTTATAGGGCACCGGCCAAAGGCTGGATATACGTATATGAAATCATGTAACTTAGTTCAACCCCAAATTACTATGTAGAGAATGTAAATAGATGAGGGAAATAGCGGGCCCTCCAGTGCCACAAGTTTATTCCCTTGAAACCCAGCCGCCGGAGAACCGGAAACGCTACCGATAGGAATATGTGGAGATAAGATTCGACCACGAACCCTGAACCCCCTCCTTGAAGGACCCCTCAGTTCATGCTGCCCCTTTAAGCGGGTATTGGTTTCCAGGGTGGTTGACGGGTAGCAGAGCAGACCACTATCAGTGGTGTCAGCAGTTGAAGATAGTACACCATTGCATGACAACGAATAAGTAAAAAATAAATTATAAAATTTGAAGTTTTTACAGCGGTAAGTATTCAGAACACGGTCTCTTGAATGTAACCCATGTAGTTTGGTAGATGGTTACGAAGGGGAACCTGCTGCTTTTATCTTCAGATTCTTCTGAAAAATTTCTTTCTATAAAATTGCGAGGTATAAGTCCCAGAAGACCGTGATCTGAAGGAAAAGATTGGGACTGATTCTGCGTCTAAGAGAGGTACGGTTTGGAAACGGCAAGGGTTAGTAGGGCCGAATTCGTTTCAAATGTCTGAGTCGGAGCGCAACTCTCATGAGGGGTCATATAATGTGTTTAAATATTTAATTTGTATTTTTTCCTGTCATGCCAAACTATTTAAATTTCGTCATATTTCTGAAAATTTGACTAACAATTATTACTGCAGGTTACGAGTTATAAATATACAAATCTGTATGCTTAGTTTTATCTACGATATGTTCACTGGATTCCAAGAGGTTTTCCGCTTTTTTTCTCTATGGTAGCAGGTCTATATTTCCGCCAATTACATTAATGTCAGGAAATGCCACCTTTCAGTTCAAACCCCTGAATTGTATTTTCGTAATTCATTGTCACCGAATAAGGTAACCTGAATATTTTGTCTGTCATGGGACATAATATTTATAGCATAATTTCAAGTATGTATCGAATTCGTGATAAAAATACAAAAATATCTCAGTGGTGTCAGTAGTATGATCCTCGTTTTCTCTCTCTTTTAATTTCTGAACGAAAATCTTGCTGTTCTATATAAGCCGGGATAGCTCAGTCGGTATAGCCTCTCGCCACGAGATTGATGGCCGAGGGGTCGGAGATCGAATCCCGGTAGGGACAAGATTTTTCTCCACTCGTCGAGACCAGTTCTTGGACCCACGAAGCTTTCTATCCAATAGGTATCGGGGGGCTTTTTCTCCGGAGGTAAATCGGCCGGAGGTTGAAGGTAAGCAAGTAGTGCCGTGGTCAGAAGTACGTGGAACAATGTATTCACTCTCTCATACGTCTTCATGACGTAGTGCTGAATTAGTTAACAGGGACAACTTTAGTTTTAGTGTTTGTTTTGGGCTTCGCAAGACTTTGAGTGAGAAGGGTTCTGAGAACAGTAAAGGATTTGACACGCAGTTTTGCAGCGACTGCTTGCTTGTTCGACGAGCAACCGCAGCCACCAACCAGGACAAGTAGGGTCTGTCTCTTGTCACCTATCCGCAACTGTTCACCCGCAGGTGTCCTGTCTATCGGGACCCCGACTTTTCCATCCCTAACCTGAGAACGCGCCATGTCATGGTGACATGGGACCCACTTAACGTGGAGCATCACGTTCTAAAACAAGGAAAAACGATGTCACCCCTTGAAGGGGAGAGGTCTTGATCACCCTGGGGGTGTAATAAACATGGGAGTTAGTTGTAACTAAGAGTTACATTTAGCTGCATTCAGGGTTAATTTCCCGCGAAATTAGCAGGGTCATTACAGCAAAACATGACACGCTTGGTGTTATATAAATGCAGAAGCAAACACGAAGCATTGCAACCTAATAAGTACAAACGCAGCATACTTAAGGTTACGTGGGAGACGCTACCTGAAAACAGGGATATACTCTTACAGAATTAGTTTCGTGTGCGGTAGCGGTTTGCAACCTAGAGAATGTGTACCCAGTTGTTCGCGTGCAAATTAAGTATGTGTTGTACGTACATGACGTTGAATAAATGTCGATTATGCTTTGGCTGTTTGCTTTTATTCCCAATTTTGATAGGCAAAAATAGGTAAAGTTGCCCCTGTGCATAATTATCACGCCATTAGCGTTCGGAGGAATGGAGTTGTAGCTGTACCATTGTTCAGGTTGCCACTAGATGGAGGTGAATGGTGAGCTTCATGCCCCAGTCGCTTTACCCCTGAGGTGATAGCACCCGGTACCCATTGTGTAGGAGACTGGATGGACCCAAGAGCAGATCTGGACTCTTTGGAGAAGAGAAAAATCTTTTGCCTCTGCCGGGGATCAAACCTTAGCCGTCCAGTTCGTCGTTACACCGACTGAGCTATCCTGTATCCCCTGGTTTCGAGGATGCCTTCTTATTATGAAGGCCATTATGTGTAGGACAAATCGCCATTGAGACCACTTTGTGTCGTCGCCAGAAGCTTCTTGTAACTCAGTGCAGTGTGACCACCTGGAAGTATGTGGATGAGAAATATATTGTGACGTGTATACCCATTGCTAGGCAACGAATCGGCAAACACGTTTCCGTGGAGATGGATACTTGGAAATCAACCCGTTACGGGGCAACATTTCCTTGCATACGGGTGATCAAGAAATATTTCCGCCGATACGGAAATGAAACGTGTTTTCTGTCGGTCCGTCCCGACGTTATATAACAGGAAACGCTGATCGAATCGCAGTCATAATGGAGATCAGAATGAAGTCAGTAGTAGAGAGAGAGAGAGAGAGATTAGATCAAAATGGAGAGAGCCTGATCAGAATTGAGTGAGTCCTAGGCAGTCAAGGAAGAAGGGTTCGGCTGAAGATTGATTGTGAGTTATTGTAATTTTTTGTGATTACGAGTGATTGTACAAGGAGGTCCAATAGATCAATCATCATCATCATCAGTAATCTGTCAGACGGCAGGTCCACAGTCTCTTCCAAAACAATTCCTCCACTTAATGCGATCTAGCGCTTTCTCCTTCAAATGACAGTATCCTCTTCTGTCCCCAAGGTCATCCAGCATCTTCTTACGTCTTCTTCCTCGTCTTCTTGTCACTTCTATCCGCCCCTCTATCTTTCCTTCAATAACTTCTTTTAGAAGGCAGTTTAGATCAATTATCCGGTCAAACCCCCATATTATAAGTCAGTACCGTAAACACTTTACAATACTTTTAAAATTAATTTTATTATTTTTTACGTGATGTTCTGAAACCGAATTTTTGTGTCGTTTCGAAGGTGATGTGTGCGAGAGTGGAGCAGAGCGAAGAAATAAAGACGTGGAAATTATGCAGTGAAGTTAGAGGATGACAGGAACAAGTAGGAAGGGCATTTATTCGTTGTAATGTGAAATGACGTACACCAATTGTGAGCTCAGGGAGGCGTTTTGAGTGCTATTTTCATTTAAACGAGATATGACTTTGTAACATACTTACACCCAGGTGGAATGTTTTGCATGGCATGGATAAGCAGCAGTAAGAAATGAAAATGTTTCATGATGGATTTTCAAGTTAGCGTGAAAGGTAATGTTGTGCAGTAATTTGTTCTAGGAACGGTAGTTAATGTGAAAGTTGTTGCGAGCAAGCATAACAGCACCCGCTGCGGACTTCGGCAATACAAACGTCACTATTAATTACCATAGATATGTTCTTGCCTTTAGGGTCTGAATGTGAATGTGGTTCAAAACATGCTATTTATATGACTGCGTGTAGGAGTTTACGTGTGGATTTATGAAGCGAAGGTGACAGACGTGGGATATATCGAGATAATTTTCAAGTCTCTGTACACAGGAACTTGTCCTATAGGACACGCACACATACACCACGTAAAGTAACCTAACTGAACGTCGTGGTCCAGTTGTTAGCAGTACTGCTTTGTACAAGATGGGTCTCACGTTCGAATCTTGGCCGTGGACCAACTTTAATTATTGTAATTTTTTGTCCAGCATACTGGGCAGTCGGGCCAAGGCCGCTTCCTTATACATCTTCTGAAATTTATTTTTTACATATGTCGTGCCATTGGGCGCTTATAACCTATGCAGTTGAAATAGCGTCGTTCTTTAACTTAAATTCTTATTTCCAGGCAGGTTAAGATAAAATCTTATGAAACTTAAACATCGAAAAGCATTCGTATTTTTTTAATTTTTATGTTCTTGGTCCACAATTCCATATTAAATGATTACTTCGGAACAAAACCAGTGTTCCGATGTTTAATTTCAGTAACAAATTACTTATATTAGAATAATGGTTATAATGAATTTTCTTATTAAGAAAATTATTCACGGAAGTCAGTAAAGTTTGACAGTCGCTGAACTATGATATATCTATAGCTCATGGCCTCTCTTACTTAGTATCTGTCTTGTGGTATGACTACAGTCGTGCAGTCACCGAAGAAAATGACATTTCAGTGTTATGTATACGAGTACATATGTATTGTATTTATGTATAGTTTTTTTTTGCTTGAGATAAAAGTTAATAGCAGCCCTTTCGTCTCTCAGAAAATATATGAATGTATGTGGTGTGAAATCGACGAATTTCGTGTTAGTCCCCTCTGAGAAGTTTTGAGAGCATATAGCGGCACGTTTCATGAGCCCCCTCGCTCAGTGTTCATAGGAATGGATTCTCCACAGCGAATTAGCCAGGTTTTAGTACCGTCTAATAATTGCATTTCTCACGATAGAAGACGAGATTTATGCACACCTTTGTCACATATTTTCAATATTTAAATAGGGTATTCCCCTACTGAAATTCTCTACAGAATCAAACACTAGGGAAAGCAGTTCACAATCAGTAAACTTCCTTGCGTTCAATGTCTAAAATCTTGAATGAGAAAACTATTGCAAAGCCAGTATGGGTATGTGAGATTTGAGGTTTTCACGTCGGTGAAGATTAATATTCTAGTCTTCTGAATTATGACACAGTGCAGATCGGTAGATGGGTACCAACTCTTCCGAGGGACATCACGTTTCCATCTTCAAGGTTGAAATAGAATCTGTTACTCCGAAACGCTTATATTCCCCTAGCAAACTGCAGGCCGTCATGACCTAGATCATCGCAACGAGAAGTCTCAGTGTGAATATTTATATTTTCTGGGATATAACGCCCCGTAATCCGTTAAAAGACTACGTGGTGCTATATCCCAAGAGATAGAACTCTTCATAACCACCGCTGTGAGAACCTCAAATCCTACCAAGTCTATGTTATTGTTATTCATTAGGTAACATCTGAAATAAGCATCTCATGTACTAAGCAAGCGTTAATTCGACATCCTGATCAGCTTCATACGCAGTATTTCTTGAAAAAATTGTTTCCTTTCGAGACAAAATATCCGTCTAATCTGTTGGTTTGCCACCAAAGAGAGAAGTAAATTATGACAGTGAATGTTTTGATTATTTTAGGCGTTATGGTACAGTGTAGTAGAATATAGCCTTAGAAATATTTTTTCCTGTAGTCTCTTTCAATTAATGCCAAATATGTACGAGTACGATGAAAAGTAAAATTTAATTTAATTCAAACCCAGTTTTGCTCTTTTACTAATGTACAGATTTAATATAGCGATTAAACATTGATGACGTATATAATACAGTTTTGACAACATAATATTAAACATAAGATTGGTTGAGGATTAAGAGACTAACCGTCGTTAATTCTGTCACTATTAATGGCGGTTTGATATAAATGAACGTGGAAGTAATAAGGCTCTGTTTGGAATTTTCATCACTTTGCAGTAATGACAGCAAAAGATTTTGAACAAGACGGTTCACTGTTGTATCGAACTGTGAAACCAAGTGCTGGGTATATTCTGTAATCAGATTTCTGGGAGCTATGAATATGAAAGGAGCAGCCCCTGATGCAATAAAACACGTTGATGGCCGAAGAGAATTTGCAGCCGAGAGGCTCGTAACTTCTCGTTCGTGGCAAGTGAGACAGAAGAACAAGTGCTGAAGAGCCACTTGACTGAGAGCTCTACCTCCAACTCTTCCGATCATATGAATCAGTATAGGCTGTAGGGTTTGAGCTGAACATCGCAAAATGTTTAGATGTGGTAATTCAGGCTCTTGGGCTCCAAGCAATAAATTTTAAACCTCGATTTAAAATGCAATGCTTAAACGAATCAATTGAATTGAGAAGCAATCGACTGATCAGGCGTTTGCAAGCTTCGACTTGTGCGACTGCAATGTTAGTCACTACAGAGCACAAACTTCTTTCCTCATTTCAGACATGTACGTCTGCAAGTAGTTCTTGGAATTTTAGGTTAATATTTTTACCAATCCGTTAACTTAATCTTTCAACTTCTTATGTCCAATGTAAAGGATTAAAATTCTATGTCGCGATAGCTGATCTCTTATCCGTGATACATAGACTAAGATATCCTAGCACTGGGGAACTCTATTTTTGAAATTACCGCTGTTGCATTTTTTCGCGTTCGCTACAAACACTTGCAAAAGAATTGCGCCTGTTATCGTCGACATGTCTGTCGCTGTACTCATACAATAGCTAGAGAACCACCGAACGGATTTTCGTGAAATTTAATATTGCGGAGTTTTATTGACATGTGTCAACATATTCCAGTTCTGGTAAAGTGGTACCACAGTAACGTACATTTTTCTTGAAGACTTGCATACCTTTCGGCGGACAACTCGAGTGTAACTCGCTGAATATTAATTTGCGCAAACAATTTCTCAAACAAACATTCTAGATGAGAAACGAAACACATATTATGCTCCGTATCCTTATTCCCTATGTCGTGCTGCTATCGGGATAACGGAAGGAAATGGAACGAAAGTATCAGAGATGTTACGCACACGTAGTAAAGAATAGCAGCGGCACGCACACAGAAAGACTACACAGGATAACACCTATACAGTGTGGAAACAAGAACTAGCCGCTGCAGCACTTCAAACACAGGGCGAATAACCCTAACAATTTTAAAAATTTTAAAATTTGGACAAGAATTTAAAGGTTTAAAATTAGAACTAAAGATTTTATTATGGTGCTATTACAATAAACTCATAATTAACGTGTGTGAAGTAATCTACGGGTGGACAGCTATCAACGAAGTAGAAGTTGATAATGACAGGGAGAGTGTTTTAGATGTTAAATTTTGAACTGGGTGCAGTGTGACAGCGACGTGAGTGTTATACACCTGATGATGGCCGTCTGAGGCCGAAACATGTAGTGTAGGGAGCAAGATCAAAGACACAAAATATATTGTTTGCACTTAAGACGGAGTTTATATCATTTATCAATGCTTACATTTCTTAACTTATTACTATACACGAATTTGACAATATCAGCAGTTAAAATATAAATGTATTATAATTCCTGGACCACAGCATCAGATAAATTTTCCAGCTCCCATTGTTCGAACATAAATAAAAAGAAGAAGAAGAAGAAGAAGACAGCTGAACGTAGGCCATCATTTTCAAAAATTCTCTGCATGTGGTTCCATTCCAGTCCATGTCTTCTTAGGCTATCCCGCTGCAACAAAAGAAGCCTTTTGTATCAACAGAGGACTCCTCGCATCCATCATTCACAGTGATCGGGAATATTGCATCGATTTTATTAACCATGAAACATCGTTAGGTCTTTCAACATCGAGTTGACATTTGGTGCATGAATGAGAACCTGCAGTGCGCACACAGTCGATACCATACGCGACTTGCTGTGCCAGGCTGCGAGTATGCACGTCATTGTAATTGAAATTTCCGAAGGTTCAAATGGCCGAACCTGGGGCGTTACCTTGTTGAAAGAGTATATACAAGTAATTAACTGTCCGGAATTGGCCAGCAAGTCCAAAAGACAATGTAATCGGTCTTGTGATTGTCAAATGAAACTCAGCAGTACATGACAGTTTGTGTCGAACTTGTAATTGACAGTGATACATTAGGATAGATTTTGTCGTAACTTCTCCATTTTCCGCACCCATTCATTACAACATGAACAGAAAGGTGTGCTCCAGTGGAGTAGCATACCGCCCATATATTTTCAGATCAGATGGATAAAGTCCAAAATCCCAACATATCAGTGTGTTATACACCATCGTCAGAATCCTATAGTAATAATTTATGCTGTTGATTGCTCACATTGTACAGTATGTGTCTGCTGTGTTGTGTCGCACATGTCGGTTGTAGCGCCTCGACAGCGGCGGCTTCCACGGACGAGCCGCTGCTGACGTCTCCATCCAGATGATAGCCTATAAAACGTGGACGCCTCATTCAGGGGAAGAACTTTAAAAGCTTCAGCAAGGAAAGTAAAACGACACGGGAGAAGGAGGCAGTTATCCTTCATTACGACTGAAACTGTCCTATGGGGACGGTTTGACCCTCGTTTCATGTACATTCTGATGCACTGGAAAACGGCGTCGCTTTTATCTCTTAGAGAAGGAATGACAAATGTTTTGTGTTCTGTGATTCTCGAGTCGAGTCCAGAACTCTTGTGTTGTGTCAAGAATTTCCTTGGGTGCCCGTGTTAATTTCATTTACTTCCTCCAACATTTTTCAGTTTTTATAGAGTTTTTGAAATGGAAATCGATGTATGAAATCAAAAGCGGGAGAATAAATTACATGTGTTCAATCTTGAGGGAGACCTCGGATCGAATCTGTCACTCATCTATGGAGTTAAGAATTGTCTGTGGTTTCCACGCTTCACTCCTGCGGCACTTGCTGGTTTTAAAGGGTGTTACCGAAATAGAAATTGATAGAGAGATGTGTTATATCATCGTGATATTTGAATCCTTCAGAAGGATGTGTTGTGCACGTAGAATTTTCACAATGACACGATTCACCTACAAGTGGCCAATATGTGTGAGTGAATTATTGTTGACACTTCAGAAAAGAGTAAGCGTTTGATATAAATTGTGACAATGTAAACAAAATAAATTGATTTAAACTAGCAGATCTAGGGGTTTTTTTTTTGCTATTGATTGTATCAGACGGATCGCATATGTGTTCTCATTTGAAATCCGGCAGAGAGGTAGAATACACGGTTATCACCACAGAACATACTCGTAGTATCACATCACAAGACACGGTTTACACAGAATATAAGAGAAACGACCCCCATAGTGGAAGAACCACACACAAGTTTTAATTATGACACATAAGATGAATAATCTTAACAAGTTTTAGTGTGTGTAAATTCATTATAGTTGACAAATACGCACTTTTTAAATACTTTTTAAATAATTTTATAAAGGCAAACAATGAAATAGCAAGACGTAATTAGGGCACCTGATGATGGAAATATGTGGCCGAAACATGTCGTGAAGTAACGGGTGAAATTGAGTGCACTACAAGACGGCAACTGTATACATATCATGGATACTCGTAGTATATTTGACTTTTGTTTTGAAGGTGTAAATCTGAGCTGTACGCTACTATGACTCAGAAGTGTTTGTATTATCACATTTGGTCATAGTTTTCCAGCTTTTAGCATTTAGACGGGTATATTCTGAATGAGAAATTCCACCGTGCAACTTCCGTGTAGTGATTACAGTGGTAGATAGCTTTGGGTTGGTATGAGTAAGTAACCTGAGACCAGTTAGCTTTCAGAGAATACTAGATCGGCATTAGATGCACTTTTGGTATGAACTTTGAGGACAATGGAACATAGTGTAGCAATAATCTTTCAAGAGTGGTCGAAATTTAGAACCACACGTACCGCTGTGTAACTTTATAAACCTATGTTTTCATAATTATATGTGATAATGAATTATGAATTTACAAGGAACAGTTTATAATATTGAGTTCATGTCAGTGACAGGATGTTGTTTCTTTTTAGAAAATAATTAACGTGGGTTTCGCTGGTTATAACATTTCTTTAGTCCAGTGATTGAGGTTAGCTCCTTCCAACGGACCCACAGAGCAGATATCTCCGTCTCTATCACCTGAGGACATAAATGGATCCAGTTTCCGAAACGTTTTGTTCTGTTGTGTTGTTTAGAATACCGGACGATGGACGAGTCCAAAAACCCAGTAATCCCGAATGTTGGTTGTTTCTGCTCTTGAAGGTGAAAACTGCCCTATGACAGGTTTTTGATTTACTTCAGATCTACTTTTGCAGTTATCATCACCCCATCGTCATTATCACGTCTGAGATTTGAGGTTTTCACGATGCTGGCTGTGAATATTACTGTCTTCTGGGATACGTTGGCACTTCTGGTCGATATTTCGGATGCAGCAACCATAAACTTCGACGCTGTCACAGTTTCATGTGCTACCTCATTTAAAGATGGCCATATAGGTTCATTAATCCTTCTCAAAATGTCTAAGACTATCTATCTATCTAGCCGGTCACGGTAGCCGAGCGGTCTAAGCCATGCACTGTCTTCGCTCGCTCGGAAACTGAGACCGTGGGTTCGAATCCCACTCAGGGCATGGATGTTTAGTTTGTGTGTGTGCGTTTTGCTGTGTTTGTGTACAGGTAGGGGCCCTGCGACGAGCTGATCACTCGCCCAAGGAGTCCTATCGAATGTCTAAGATCTAGTAAACCGAAGTGAAACGGAGAGTTTCATGGAGGTAGGCCTAGTCCCAAATTGGGGCTGTAGCGCCACAGGAAAAAATCTATGTGTCTATCTCTCTATCTAACTATCTGTCTATCTATCTGTCTGTATATCTATCTATCCATCCATCTATCTATCTATCTATATGTCTACCTACCTATACTTCCATCTATCTGTCTTGTCTATGGCTCTACAGCCCTTTGTTTGACCTTGGCCTCTTTTTCAGTTTCTTGACACTTACACAGTCGGTAGGACTCCTTGGACGGGGGATCAGTCTGTCGCAAGGCCGCTTCCTGCACAGAGGTCACCACAAAGACAGAATAAACGAACACAGACATCTGTACCTCTAGTGGGATTCGAACCCACGATCCTAGTGTTTGAGCGGGCGAAGGCAGTACATGCCATAGACCGCGCGGCCACTGTGATCGGCAGAATGCCTAAGACTAGTGAGCAAAAATGTTTTTACAGTGTGTATTGCTAAAAGACATCTAAAGATATAGATTCATCTACAGCAGTGTTTACTGGTTAATATACGAGTAAATACAATAAAATCCGATTTTCACTTTCCTTTTTATTTGTCGAACACCGCTTTTCCTCGGTAATGATTTCATGAATAGGATTTGAGCTACATGTTGGAGTTACTTTGAAATGAAGACATCGTAATACAAGGATATTCAGTATCACTGACTGCCACTGTAATCCAATTAAAGTTCCTCTACCTTCTTCCATAATTGACCTCACTTTCTCTTGTATGTCACGCCATCGACTGACGTCATGCTTGTCACAAGTGGCGGACAGTTACAATCAATGCTCATTTGCAGGACACATCATGCACTGTATCTGAAGTAAACGTCTGCATATCTCATTACAAAGGGCAAAGTTTAAAATGAAAAACGCTAGATCCGTACATGAACACAACCCAACAATTTTAGGCATTTAGAGGTTATTTTGTTTGAAATATACTATGATATGTTAAACTCTAGCTTTAAAATTATCGGAGTATTTAATGAAAATAACACTCCTTATCCCCTAAATATGGTACAGTTTATTTCTTGTACATCTCATTATTTTCATGATATCCCACACGAATTTAATTGTTCGCTTGTCTTTGTCTCAGTTATTGGAGTTCATTTTGTTCACATGAAATGAAGACTGTAATGGATACTAAAATAAATAGCAATGGAAGCAAAAGGACTACCAGAAAACTCAGAAGAAAACATTTCTTTCTAATACAAGTCCCGTAGTAGAAGCCCATTTTTATCCCTGGTCCGCGCTGAACAAGACAAACCGTAGTCTCTGAAGCTTTGTCATGCGACGTACGGAGGCGGATTGAAGCGGGAACTACGTAAGCTTATTGGTAATGTAGCAGTCATGATTTATTCAAATAAGATTTAGCATCCATTTTGAGAAAGATCTCAGTAGAGCCTTCTGCCTTGTGTTAGGCCTCTTAGTTACTTTAGGAACATGCAGCACAATCTTTTATGCACAAATGACGTCTAAAGTTCTGATCTTAATGCCAGAGATTCATGTTTCACATATGATGTTCCGTTCATAATGACTATATACAGATTTAAAATGGCGTATAAGTAATGGAAACCAGTGGAAAGCTGCTGTGTGATTTAATATTTATGACTTTTTTTTAAAGATGTGAGTTCAGGATGTGATCGGTCTGTTCAGGCTCAGTGCTGTATTACCGATTTCGGTATACCGCCATCTTGTATGCTCAAATGAAAGCGGTAATATGGCGACAAATAGGCCGTCAGTCATTGATCTGAGAAGGCTGTGATTAATCAGATCACAAATAACCGAATTAAGTTTTAAAATTAACTAAAAGTTTTTTGCTAGTCCCTGTTTGAATATTTCTTCGTTCTGACAGGTTCTTTTTCTCACGTTACAAACGCGCAAATCATTATTATGATATTTATTTTTAACGCTTACGCCCCTTGTTCTTATGTAATGCGCCCACTTCTATTTATAGCTTATTAATATTCTTCTAACTCTCTCCACTTCTACATAGTTTATTGAATACATTCCAAGTGTTTACTCTGCACACAAGGAATTTATAATGACCACTATCAGAACTGTGCCGGTCACGGTAGCCGAGCGATCTAAGGCATATACTGTCCTCGCTCGCCCTGAAGCCGGGATAGTGGGTTCGAATCCCACACAAGGCATGGATGTTTGGTGTATGTATGTGTTTATTCTGTTTATTTTGTCTTCTGTTTAGGCAGAGTCCTTGCGACGAGCTGATCACTCATCCAATGAGTCCTACCCTCTGTAAAATGATCATGAAACTGAAAATCAGAGGCCACGGCCCAAGGGGGCTGTAGAGCCAGTAAAGAAACTACCACAGCTGTAGGAGCCGAGATGGCATAGTCGGTATAGTGACTGGCTACGGGCTGGACGACTGATGGGTCGGAGTTCGAGTCCCGTTAGGGTCAAGAATTTTCTGTTCTCCAAGTCTTCCAGATTGGACCTGAGGTCCAATTAACCTCATATCCAATGGGAACGTGGGGGTCTTTCCTCGGGGTAAAGCGGCAGGGACGTGAAGCTGACCACTCACCTCCAGCTAGTGCCGCGGTCAAGAAAATATGGATCTATACATCCAGTCCCCATACGCCTTCATGGCCTAGTGCTTAATTAGTTAAGCACAGGGACAACTTTACATTCACTGTCAGAACTGTTTCCCATGGTTAAAGCGGCCGGAATGCGAAGCAGACTACTCATTTCCGTCTAATACGGAGGTTGAAAATGAAGGAAATTATATTTCCAATCCCTCACACGTGGTCGTGCCTTGGTTCTTAATTCGGTAAGGACACAACAGTGCCTCTTCGTATGATATTCTTATCCAGCTTTTCTAATGGCTGTGTGTCTAACAATACTCCTGTACCGTTCGCTTAGTTACAATCAGTAACTGTTTCTGGTTACTTGATGTCGCAGTGATATTTGTGCTCAGTAGTTCTCTCGATCACTTGGAACTGATTATTCAGATTCCGTCCTGACAGAATGACGTTCTGGAAATATCATCTAAACCATGGCAGAATTGTGCCTTCAACAGGAAAGACATTTCGACAATGAATAATATGATGACAGGTTGTCATCTGTTATTACGTTCTTCTGTTACAAGGTAGAGCATAGTTTGTCATAAACTTGTGACCATATAGGGTAAGGGAATGTTTTAAAGTGACAATTTGTTTATTGGAATTTGTTCAATAGTTTCGTGTTTGTCACTGAATATTTATTATAAAATGGTGTTCGGTTCCATTATAAGTGGAGGGATTTCCATTTGTTTCAGCATAGAAAGTACCATGCTAACATGGGAACCGTAACTTGGTTGCAAGTTTATCAGTTTCAATCCGTTCACTTAATCGTTTCATGGTACTCGTAGAACTTTCTTCTGAAGTAGATTTCAGCGTATTAAACTTGGGTGTGCATCTCTCATGGACGTTATGGGAAACATGAGATGGGGGACATATTTTCCCTGCCTGTGGCAGGTTAGGAAAGGTAAAGAGTATGGAAGGCGCAGTGAAATTTGGGAGATATTCCGAATTGCGGCTTACAGGTTTTACTTGCTGCTGAAGTGTGAGTTATACTTCTCTGTAACAACGATAGAAATCATGTTAATGACCATAATAAAAAGTTATTTTTTTCACGTTTCACTACGCACCATTTTTTACTAACGCACTCTCAGGATGACACTCAATCTTCCTGTAAGAGAATTCGGATCTCAAGCGCTGTACAATCTCGGAGCTCCAGACCTGGCTTAGGCAGTTTCAACGATTTATGTCATTAGCAGTAAATAACTTAAGTTCAACCAGAATTCTCGATTGAAGGATTGCGTTCTACAGTAATGCAAATACAGATCAAAGCAGTATACACTGGATGCAACGTGAATGTAGATTTATGCCCGTGTAGAGCACACACATCACTTTGCATTACGTCCTCGTTCCGTCTGCGGATGTGTGAGAATCCCCACCCTCATTACATATGCTAGTATGGTTTCGAGTCTTCAGCGACTGAAAACTGAGAGCTGAGAATTGAATTCCGGGGCTAACCAGGAGGTGCTGTGAAACAACTGTAGATATTACGTTTACTTCGTAGTTGGTCGGATGTGTTGGGTTAAAACTGCTTAATCTACTTTTTTATTTTTTTAACATTATAATAATGTCCTTTGAAATGCTGAATTGAAATAGCTTCTCATGGATCATCATGAAAGCCATTGTAATGAAGAATAGTACGGTTTTCTGGGTTCAAATGTCATGTAGTTCTGAGAGAGCCCGACGTTTCGGAAGAATATATCACCTCCATCATCAAGGTCGAAGAGTGAGCCAAGCAAGACACCAGCAGACGCAGATGGCAAGGCGAGCGAACCGCGCGTGGAAAATGTGCCATGATAGCGTAATTTTCATTTGTTTATCAAGACGTGTGTGCGAGTTTCTCGACAATGAAGATTCATGTTATGATCTCCTGAGACATGACTCCGTGATGTCTGGTAGGTGGTTCCTAACATTTCGGAGAAATGTTCTGTCTCAATTTTCAGAGTAGAAGAGAACACAGGATTTTTTCCTCCGAAACGTTGTTAACCACCTACCGTACTGGTCATAAATAGTTGTTCATGTTTCACCGTTAAATATTCACCGCATCAAAAGAGGTTATAATGAAAATTTGAAACTCTCAGTAAGTTCTATATTTTGCATGTATCAGTGATTAGCCTCTTCTGGACAGATGTGAACACATAGGAATTTAAAGTTTATTGACTTCTGAAAGATATTTGTTTGCACAAACGGATCGGCAGATTTTTTACATTTCCTTGGCCCAAATAAAGTATAGATAGACTTTAATTTCAAACCGCAAGTTTGAACGCTTTAGTTATGATACTTTCCTGAATCTCTGTTCCTAGCATGAGGTATATATAGCTGTCGCTGTTAATCTCATATGATTTCCTGAAGCTGCTTCTAGTCATCATCCTGGATATGGACGGAGTATCGGTGATTATTAACGTTTGAGCGCCTCCGATATGAAACACAGCGGTACAATGGGTGGCAATCACATTTCGTGTTCCGGAGGTCCCTGTTTCAAAATTGGACTCTTAGAACTTCCGTGACTGAGAAGTTTATCGTGCTTTTCTTCAGTCCCTCTAGGCCAGTACTTTCCAGACTGTTTGATTTATCAGAAAACGTGCACGTCATGTTGTTGATTGCGGAATGCCGTCAAAATGGACTTCTGTGCCATCATTCCAAATAGGAACAGTATTAACAGACAAAAATATATAATTGTCTATACATCCCAACATTTAATAATAATAATAATAATAATAATAATAATAATAATAATAATAATAATAAGGCACCTCAAATGGATGTAGCCAATGACGGTAATATGGCCGTAAGATCTTTGCGAGCTGGTGTTAAAAGTCGTAGTCAAATAACGTATGCTAAACCTTTGGAAGACTGCATTGCATATGTTTATGAAAATAAATGATAGTTGGAGACATCCCAGTAATCAGTATCGTTTTTTTATGATGTATTTAGTTGATACAGCTTGAAAACTCGCTGTAACAGGAAGATCCAGTTTGGAAGAGCATTTGCAAGAGAGCAGAAACATGCACAGTCCTATATTTATTTATGTATTTTATTTGTTCCGATTAAACACGATCAGCTTATTGCACTGGGCTATTTCAAACGTAATAGAGATTTTGACCATAAATTCAGAATATATGAATTCATGCTTTATTTCTCGTTATTGATTGCGCTTGGATGATGGCGCTGAGCGTCAGGGATACGAGCTTGTATTTTCAACAGATGTAACTTAATCGGCTTGTATTTTCAGCAGATGTAGTTAAATTCAGTGGTGTAGAAACATTAACGATGCGGGTACCTGATCGAATAGGGTATTTTTGACATTAGTGTTTTGATCTCGTCGTAAGTTTGTGGGATGTCATGGACATTCTCGCATTTCTTTTCATCTCATCCATTCATTTAAAAGTACGTGCTGGCGGGCGGTGTGCCTTTTCATGATAATCCATAAGTTATGGTATTATTCTATCCACCGTCCAGCATCCCCTCTCTGGCCTGGCGCATTCACAGCGTCTCGCATTTAAAGCAGAAGTGACACTCTCCATAGTCCGCTCTCTGTATCTGTAGGGCCTATGCCCCTCAGTTCACTGTATCGCCGAACAGTTTTGCCTAGTGATAACGCTTACATTTGCAATCACAGCCAGGACACCGGGTAACCTAATTGGGGTTTCTCCTGGTTTTCCTCGAACTCTACATTATATTGATTTGAAAAAAGAAAATATTTTTTAAATTGTATTCCAACGTATTTAAGTGAGATATATGAAGAGTCTTCTACAACGAAATAAAACGACTTCTAATCTTCAAATTAGAGGCCGCGCCATGGCTCAAGCGGTTAGTCGCTGGCTTCCCACCACGGCGGCCCGGGTTCGATCCCGGCTGTGTAACAGGCCGTGAAGGTCCATAGGGGTGTGAGAGGTCGAGGCTCCCACATTCTAGACATTCGGCTCACAGATGGCGGCAAGGTTGTCAGCCTTACGCGCCGGTCACCTTTACCCCCCAGGAAGATTCCTGGTACTCATTTCTGTTTGAGGCTGAGTCGAACGCAGAGCTATATTTCGGCTGGAAGGATTAGGTAAATTGAAAAAAAAAATCAATAATCTCATCGGGAATCGAACCCGCGACCTTCCGGCTTGTAGCATAGTGCGTTTAAGCTTAAAGTTAGAGTATGCCAAGTACTGTTTAATGTCACTGAAACACATAAACAGAGCATCGACTGAAGTCTGATTTGCTCTTTCAAATATTACTGCAAGAACATACGTGCTTTTTCAGTTTTTATATTAAATTTAAAATGAGAACAAAATTATTTGTTGTCACCGAAATCCATAAACGAAATGTCGATTTCCTCCCCCCTCCCCTGTCGAATATTATCGTAAGAATGTCCGAGGCCCGCAGGCATGGTAAAATTATTAGAGTGCGTTCCATGTTCCTTAAAATCCGGAATGAAAGTATGCAACCCGCACGAATGGACCGGGGGACGTAATGAAATTCATCATGAGAGAAATTTATAGCCGGTGCGCCTGGAATCTCTTTCAGCAGCGGCGGGTTCCCTGGAACGCGCTGTAGGAATCTGGCTTCTATATCAAAGTAATATGAGAGATTGCATTCCCATTTTCCAGTGTGTTATGAATTGAAAATGTACCTAACAAATATTTACTTACGCGAACTTTACTCAACGTTTTGTTCAAACACATTTTAATTAACCGAGTTCTGAATTACGTTCGGAGAGTAAGGTACATACCCCAGCCCGACTGTTTGTGTTTTTGGCGAGTCTGTCTTTGCGTCATGAAACCCGAACAAGAATAGTATCAAAATTCCGTGGCTTATGTCTCAAGCCATGGCTTCTAACCATTTAGCGTCTTCACTTTCATACTTCTCTTCTCAGAAGGACGGACGGGTCAAGCCTGTGGACCTCCTATCAAAATTATGCCCTTTCCTCCCTCCACATTCACAGTAAAGTGTCTTTCACTTCTTCTACTATACTTTCTTGTCTCTCTAAAGTACAATGATTTAAATTATCTAAGTAGTCTTGTACGCTGGGATATTGTCCGCATTTGATTGGTAATGTTATGTTCACTAGTTAATGGCTAGACACGGGGTTTTGATTCATAATTTTACGTATTAGACTCTTGTAACTAGTAACTACAAATACTCATAGTTATAATATTATCACTGTCTACATACTTAACAAAACACTACAGCACACACTGAATCTTATCTTCTACAAAGCACTTTACTACAGCACATAAATTCTTCTGTGTCTTCACCAGTCGTTGCCTGGTAAATACTCAAAACGCTATATACTCGTCTGCTTCCGTGCCCACGTCCTTACCGGCTTGCGACTGTTTCACACCCAACCCAATAGGGCAACTGTCATGGTCGCAACTAACACACGACGTCCAGTGGAATCCAGTAAATTGCTGCTGGTTCAAGCCAGCATAGTAATTCTCGGTTTCGAATCCTGTCGGAACCCATGACCTAATTTGTGTTCGTTTCCACTACCGTTCATGCGTTTGGAAATGGTGTCTTTTCTTCGACGAGAGGAAGGGTTTATCTTTCTGAGTAGGTGCCACATTCACTGCATCGTAGTTTCTCACGAGTGTACCAATACACGCAGCGTTCAGATAAGGGCATTAGTACTTTCTGGACACAATACACGCTTTATCACTTCATTACAATGAACAATTCTTATGCAAGGTATACACCGGACATCTGTCAAATCAGGCTTCTGCAGCGGATTATGCCTTATTTTACCACCCCGAAACGACAGTCAGTCACTTGATCGGCCGTATGCCTGACCACTTCCAAATTAAGCATCATATGTTTCCTTTGCATGGATTCTTGTCCAATTGCACATGCATTTGGATTTGTTTGGATGTAGGTGAAATGGATGACTGCTTCCTGTTTCCTGCATAATTTTGTTATGTAATTGTGCCACAGAACGCATAAGAAACACCTTTTCAAATAATGTCTACGATCGTTGCATATCCGTTGCCGCGAAAACATGTTTATTTGGTCGTTGCCACGTAACGGACAATGTAATCATATCACGTTGTTCCCTCCTCAAGGCTGCTCGTCTCGAGTAGCCCATAGGCATATTGTAATTCCTTCTTCCGGTTTGGGAGACAATTTTGGACGTAGCCTATGTTCCTTCAGCGTCGGAACGTAAGCTGTCGGTAGTCTCTTTTCTCGTTTGGGAAGGGGCCGGCTCCTCCATACTGCCCTGTCATACGTGTTCCCGAGCCTGATGGAAGATCGGACTGTTAGCTTTACGACTTCCAGCCCTAGGGTCTGTCTGAGAGCCTCGTTAAGTGCTCTCTTGCCTCCCGCAAGTAGGTGCGATTTCATGCTTCGGTTTTGGACACCGTCAACGAGTGCCCTGTCTACTCCCCTATGGACATGACCCCTGCATAGTGCTGGAAAGGCATGGTGGGTCATCTGTTCGATAGCGGTGGCAAATTCCTGGAAGAATTCATTTTCGCATTGAGTCTGTTTTTTCAATTTATTGCGGTACCCTATGGCCAGTTACTGGTCTCCAAGTCGGTCCTGAAGTGCACCGATAGTTTCCTCATACGTCGTTTCTTTAGGTACTCCGCATAGAACGTCGGAAACGCGGCCCTTGAGGGCGGTAAGCGCATGCGTGTCTTTTACGCGTAGTGGCCGGTTATGTGATACGCTACGCCCTCTGTCTTCTCGCGATATGCTTCCATTTTGACCTCTTAACTTTTCTTGATTGGCCTTCATTTTTTTGTAGGTAGGCATGCATCTTGCGTACCATCTTTTTTGGATTGAACTCCATCTGTTCTAACCATGCCTTCGTTCTTTATGCGATGGCTACCAGACGTTCGAATACCACCATGATTATCCGTCACGTGGGTTCCAGTTCAATCAGTCCTTTTCTGTCCAACTTCTGAACCGGTTTGTCACGTGTTAGTGACTAGGCAGGGGGGTTTGTTTGATAATTGGGTTTATTGAGCAGTTATAACTCGTAACTACAAGAAACCGTAACCGTTTCACGGATATGCACACTTTAAAAAACACTACAGCAGACGCTAGGTCTCAGTCTGTTATACTATTCACCGATCGTTGCTTGGTAACGGCTCCTGATCATCGATACCAGATATTAGGCTTATAAGTTAAACACATGATAGGCCGCGCCATAACTCAAGCGGTTAGTCGCTGGCTTCCCACCGTGGTGGCCCGGGTTCGATCCCGGGTCTGGTCAAGTGGGATTTGTGGTGAACAAAGTGGCGCTAGGGCAGGTTTTCTCCGAGTACTTCGGTTTCCACTGCCAATCTTCATTCCACCAATTGCTTCACAATCACCCTCGCCTCTCATCTGGGGCTGATACAATAGGCCAGAAGTGGCCGCAGTACAAGGGACTTAGTCCCACCCCACTAGCAATAAAAAAATAATAAACATATGATATGGATAATTCACTTCAGCTCAGAACGTATTTCTGTTGGGCTAATTCTTAGCAACATACTGCGAGAATATAGGTATTTAGGTCCTCAAGTAGTATGGACCTTTCGATAACACAAGTGCCCTCTGCGTATTCTCGTATATGCCAGTAGACAGAATAGATGCACTAAAAGTGTCAAGCCCTCTGCTAAATTGACCCGTAGATGTAATTACACTGAATTAACTACTTAATATTAGTATATAACATTTTGTTAATATCAGGATGTATTGCCTCCATCTTCAGAGCCGAAGAGTAAGACGTGCAAGCAGTCAGTCGGCATCAGTAACAGACTGCACAGCGTCCAACGTCATAAGGCAGTACTCTTCATAGTTGCCACCCTGAGAACCTGAAACCTTGCAAGTTGGCTTTTCCTAACGTAGAAGCAATATGGGCATATTTTTCAATTTATGGTAAGAAATTGCTCAGGAGAACGATAATTTTTTCAGCTGAAAATAATGAAGGAGAAAATTGGGGAACAGTATTATTGAAAGGAAAGCGCGTTTCCAGTAGCCCTTTTGTGTGAAGAAAGAAATTTGCTGACTTTTCGTCTGCGGGGAAATCGATGTGTATGTTCTCCAACCAAGATGTTCAGACGAATGGTTTATGTTGCCGAGTCAATCGAATATTATAAATCTTGTTCGCAAAATCAGTACCAATGTTATTGTGAGGTGTAAGTAGGAAAACTAGTTAGAATATGCCTAAGAGAAAAAAAAATGTTTTATTTTATACAGTATATCTTTATTTGTTAATTTTTGCTTTTTTTTTATTGCTAGTGGGGTGGGACTAAGTCCCTTGTACTGCGGCCACTTCTGGCCTATTGTACCAGCCCCAGATGATAGGTGAGGATGATTGTGGAGCAATTGGTGGAATGAAGATTGGCAGGGGAAACCGAAGTACTCGGAGAAAACCTACCCCAGCGCCACTTTGTTCACCACAAATCCCACTTGACCAGACCCGGGATCGAACCCGGGCCGCCGCGGTGGGAAGCCAGTGACTAACCGCTTGAGCTATGGAGCGGACATAATTTTGACTTACGTAATTGTTTGTGTTCTTTTATACTGGTTGTGGTTTATCTTTTGACGCTATCAGTATTTCAGATCATGTAAGAGCCGGGATAGCTCAGTCGGTATAGCGATTGGCTACGGGATGGACGACCGAGGGGTCGGAGTTAAAGAGTCCCAGTGGGAGCAAGAATTTTCACTTTTCCATGTCGTCCAGACCGGCTCAGGAGCCCACTCAGCCTCCTGACCAGTGGGCATCGGGGGCTCTTTCTCCCGGGGGTAAAGCGGCAGGGGCGTGAAGCTGACCACTCACCTCAGACTAGCGCCAAGGTCAAGAAAACGTGGCTCTGTACATCCACTTTCCTATATTCCTTCATGGCATAGTGCTCAATTATTAGGCACTGGGACAACTCTACCTTATAGCATCGAATGGAGGGATGACTGGCAAATAATGAAGTGAAGGGGTTTGGAAAGAAGTGATCCTAGCCTTATAAAGATACTATCCCAGAATTTTTCATTGAGAGACTGAGGAAAATCATGTTAGACCTAAGTCAGGATAGCCTGTGCCCGATTGAGATTCGAATATTTGTTGGTTTGTTTTTCTTTTTCGCCACTGTTCACTTGAACTTTCACAAATTTAATATTTTTATCTGTATTACACTTCCTGAGTTGTTACATTATTTTCATTTTCTCATATAGGCAGTGTATATGAGAAAGTGCTGTGATCGTGAAAAAAATCTGTCTCGAAAATTTGATGGGTATAGTGGTTTTGAACCCCACTGAATAGGAAATTCTGTTTGTGGCGCCGTCTGTCTCTAATGGATGTGTGCCTTACTAGCGTCTGAACATTGGACGGATTGTATTCATATTCGGCATTTAAGAGTTTTTCCGTCATAGGTCGGTGCCCAATATATAGTAAAATGAACATTCTAGCTCCAAAATAGGGCACCTTCAGATGTACCCCCAGAACAAATTGGCGATATTCTTGAGAACGGCTTCAACGATTTTAATTATGTGTCAGTGGTTTGTGGATACCATCTCTCAAAATAAAACTACATAAGTTATTTTTTCAAAAGAGTAACGGTACGTGCACTAGGGACCCAAACTCGAAATATCTAAACACGCTTTACCCGTCCCATGGATTTCATTGTTGCTCGGTATTCAGTAACGTATAATGGTCTTTCGAACGACAGTCGATTTAATTTCTGTGTAAAGTCAAGGTCAATCGTGTATGTGAACCGCCTGTATAGCGATATTCAGTCGCATCCCCCCCTCCCCCCCCAAAAAACGAAGCGCAACTATTAGGTTCGTCATGAGCGTCATGAGTATCATCCTTTCCGTGTGCCTGTCCGCATGAAACAACTCGGCTCCCACTGGATGGGTTTTCGTGACAGTGTATATCGAGGAATTTTACTAAAATCTGTGGGCTAGGTTCAGTAAAAATCTGACAAAAATAACGGAATAAATTCGTTGGAAGCTTCTCGCTAAATCTCGTACTCTGATGACGTAAGCACACTCGGGAACGTCATGGAACCGAAGGCATGGCTATCCCAATCGTTAATTTCACAACAGTTCAGGATCCTAAGATATGACCACATAACCTCAGTATCTGAACAATGGTTTCTTCTTGGGTTGGGGCGAGACTGAGTTCATTTGGTACGTCGGCCGCTAATTGGTCTATTGTACCAGCCCCGGATGATAGATGATGAGTGTGGAGCAGTCGGTGGAATGAGAATTACCAGGAGAAAATTGCCCCAGTGCCACTTTGTCCACCACAAATCCCAGATGACGTGACCTGTGTTCGAACCCGAGCCGCCACGGTGGGAAGCCGGCGTCTTACCACCTGAGCTGTGGCACGGCCAATGTGAACAATAACTAACATGTCGAATACATCCCCGTTTATTGGTTTTCCAATATTTAAGTTCGGCAGAGAAAATGAATACAGAGAAGTACGTCGTAGTAGTACTTCTCAAGCATAGGACGCAGAGAATAAATTAGAATAGTAAAAACTAAGTGGATAAGACACAGAGATACAGTATCTGAACGTATACGTACATTTCCTGTCTTCCTAATTATGGAGCTCTTCTCCATGAAATATTTTAGAATATGTAAATGCACGCATTTAAATACACATTCACCTGTGATTTTCAATTTTAACGAAGTGATGTCGACATGAAGGCGTGTTGGGAAGTGGGGCATAGCTCCACGCATTCTTAATCTAGGCACTAGTTGGAGGCGAGTGGACAGGGGCCCCCTAAGAAAGAGCTGTCAGTATCTATTGGGTAGGAGGTTGGGTCAGCTCTAAAGCCGGTCTGGACTCGACGACAAAAAGAACCTCTGCTCCTGCCAGGAATCGTGTCTCTGTCGTCCAGCCAGCATTATAGCCACAATACAGATAGACCTATGAATCAGGGTTCGATTCCAAACCGGCTGTAAGGCCCACCCAGCCTTTCATACAATGGGCACCGGGGCTGTTTCTGGCGGTAAAACGTCAAGGCGTGAAGCTGATCACTAGCCTCTGTATAGTGCTGAGGTTAAGAATGGTGAAGCTATACCTCCACTCCTCCATGCGTCTTCACGGCGTTGTACTTAATTAGTTAAGCAAAGGAACACCCCCCCNCAGCCCCAGTGGGCCTAGGCCTACCTCCATGAACTTCTCCGTTCACTTCGGTTTTTCTAGATCTTACACTTTCGGTAGGACTCCTTGGGCGGGTGATCATCTCGTCGCAAGGCCTCTACCTATACACAAACACAGAAAAACGCACACACACAAACTAAACATCCATGCCCTGAGTGGGATACGAACCCACGATCCCGGTTTCCAAGCGAGCGAAGACAATACATGCCTTAGACCTCTCGGCTACCTTGACCGGCAAAGGAACAACTTTACATTTTATTAACTGGGCTACTTGGATTAGGGATCTGAACTCAGATGCTTAGAATTATTACGAAGATATTGTGCCGTGCTAGTGAATAAGATGTCGCCTTGTTCATTTTATTTAACTCTTAAGATAAAGAGAGTTGTCGCACTTTACTTAATCTGTAGAATGTGATAAATTATGTTCATTACTTTATTGTCTTTGTACTATATTGGTTCTCGTTTTGTGGCATACTTACCAAGTCTCGTGTTGGGTTTGCACGAGGTGAGACATGATCCCTTTGAGTGCAGTTTAAAAGAATAGGCGCCTCTCAGACGTGGTATTACGTGCTGGATCGTAAAGCCCGAGTTGCCTCTTTCTCCGTGAAGTACCTTTTAATCCCAGGAGTTGAGAACCTGTTTCACTAGCGATGATGTGCGTGCCCTGAGAATGTTTGAAAATCCAGGGGTCGCGCTCCCCAATCGAAATTACATATATAAATTCTGTGAGTGCCGGTCACGGTAGCCGAGCGGTCTAAGGCATGTACTGTCTTCGCTCGCTTGGAAACCGGGATCGTGGGTTCGAATCCCACTCAGAGCATGTATGTTTAGTTTGTGTGTATGCGTTTCTCTGTGTTTGTGTACAGGTAGAGGCGTTGCGACGAGATGATCACCCGCCCAAGGAGTCCTACCGAAAGTGTAGGATCTAGAAAAACCGAAGTGAACGGAGAAGTTCATGGAGGTAGGCCTAGGCCCACTGGGGCTGTATTGCCAAGGAAAAAAATCTGTGAGTGGCCGTACATTGTTTGGTGCACATTTCTAAGAAATGAAGGGATGCATCTTTCTTATAAACCCCACATTCTTTGGATGTATCATGGACGGTATCTGAGAAATTCTAATAATCAGTTGCCCTCGGCATGAGTTTTAGTTGCGAGAGTATGTAACTGGCATATATCTCTTTGATTTTAATAGCACGTAAGGGGATTAATTTTTAATAATTGCAAAGAGGTCAGAATTCAAGCTGCTATTGCAACAATTGACGTTGACATGCTACAGCGTGCATGGATGTAGCTGGAATATCGCTGGCACATTGTGCGTTTGACAAACGGTGCCCATGTTGGAAGTGCGTAAAGTTCAAAACAAACTTCGAGAGTAGGATTTGAGGTCCTGACAGCGGTAGTCATGAAGAGTTCTGTCTTCCGGGATACAGCATATTGTAGACCGTTGAAAGTCAACCGTCGTTTCGGAGGAACATGTCACCTCCATCTTCAGGCTCGAAGAATATGGCTTGAGAGTTCCTGTCGCAGGTGATGTACAAATAAAGTGTGTCTTCATACGGCTTTTTTCCCCACGGATGAAATTGTAAAGATATCTTATATACACTTTGTATATAATCAGCATATTTCTATTTCTATATTAATACTACGTAACGGGGTTAATTTTTAAACTGCATTCAGACATGTTTGCCGGTCACGGTAGCCGATCTCGCCCGAAATCATGGGTTCTAATCCCACACAAGGTATGGATGTTTGGTATATGTGTATGTGTTTATTCTGTTTGTGTTGTCCTGTGTTTAGGTAGAGGCTTTGCGATGTGCTGATCACTCGTTCAAGGAGTCCTACCGTCTGTAAAATGAACATGAAACTAAAAAATCAGAGGCTAGGGCCCGAGGGGGCTGTAGAGTCAGCGAAAAGAAAATTCAGACATGTTTAAAAGTGCTGTTACGCTTCAGATTTGTATATTGGCTTACAGCACAGCTCGCTCTTGTTTCAGAATAAGAAAAAGTTGAAAGACGTTGGATAGCAGGTCATCGTATGCGATTAGATTTAGGGTTGTCGTTTGTTTCTTTGTTTAATCTACTTAACCACACTTGTTGCATACGTTATATAACGTTGAATTGGAGGTGAGGGGGAGGGGTGATTGTGAATGAATTAGAATAAAGAGTCGTTGCCTATTTTGAGGTACAGTCTCAACGTTGGTTATGTGTTTAAGAGGCCCTTAGGTAGGTTATATATTGTACTGAATACTATTGATCAGGCCTTTGGTAATTAAACTGAGCACTCCACGGCGTGGCTTGGCGTCTGGTTACGAATGAAAGAGACGGCCTTCAGATATGTTGGGAGCTTCAAGTAGGCTATGTTGAGGAAGCAAACTCGAACGGCCGACAAGGGATTGTCTTCCAACTGTGGGGACGGGAGCGCCGTTCGCTCGCCGCAAAAATACGTTCTTTGTTTACCCAAGTGATGTTAGCATTTTGGGTGGATTGTCTGGCACGATCCACGCCGGATGTGCTTAGTGCAGTTATTCTGCTAAGTTTCAGAGGTTATAATATTTCGTTGCAAGGTGTTCATACTTCTACAGCTTAGTCTACTTGCCAGACTTAACGGAGCCTTCAACTCCTAGTTTGCTGAGCCATGCCAAGAAACTTTAGAACACTTCCAGAATTTCTGGCAACTCAAGTGGTAACTCCAGCCTGGAACAAGGGCCGAAGAAGCTGCGCTTCACAAAATCCCACATTAATATTCAACTATTCGTGATGTTATCGTTATTGTTAATATTAAGGGGGCACTAAGCTACAAGCCTGAAGGTCGCGGGTTCGAGTCCCGATGAGGTCTTTTTTTTTCAATTTATTAATCCTTCTAGCCGAACTGTGGCTGAAANAAAGGGGGGGGAAATGGCGGCAGGCGCGTAAGGCTGACAACCTGACCGCCATCTGTGAGCCGATTGTCTAGGTAATGTGGGATCCTCGACGTCTCACAACCCTAAGGCCTTCACCTCCTGTTATAGGGATAGTTTTACCTTTATACTGCTAACATCATCATAATCATCATCATCGTTAGGCCTGTTATAGAGAGCGACGTCTTTGATACCCTGTGAGGTCGTATAGGAAGTAAACCCAGATCGACGAAGTGGGATCACTTGTACATTCACTGTTTCACGGGAATATCCCTGCTTGCTTTACTTGTGAAAAACATTTATCAGCAAGGCTATGAGTTACTTTAATGTCGCTTGTTCCTATTGATCGCTGTCACTGATATGTTCTTCTGGGGTATCGTAGATCGAGGAATTTGAAAATTGCCGGCCTCGACTCCTACGCATTATTGATCTTCAGACCAGTCGCAACCCTCATGTCCACGGACGTTCTTAAATGAAAATACTTGAAACCTGTATCTAGTAGGGGGAGGCAGAATTATGCGAAGATTCCATTCATGTCAGATGGTAAACTGACTGACGTCACCCTGGAAAATGGCAGTACAGTAGGATGAACAAGGGGACGCAGAAGGATATGTAAAGATGACGTTCATACCTCTGTTCTTCCTTTAAGGCATTTAAAATTATTAAATATTTCTCTCTTCACCACTTCGTCCAGCCTGACTCTGGCGCCCACCCAAATTCCTATCCAGTGGATACCCGGGGCTCTTTCCCCGAGGTAAAGGTGGCTGTGGCTTGAAACAGACTGAGCACCTCCACTCAATATAGCGGTTAGGAATACACGGAACTTTGGTATGGTGGTGAAGCGCAAAGAGAGAATAAAGAAGATTAAATGGGCAGAGTATAGGCAGAATTAATAAACAATACATTCATACAAAACTTTTTGGCAAACCCTAGAGGAAGAGGCCTCTTAATGAACCTATGCATGTATGATTGATAATATTGTCATGGAGTAACGGGGTTTATTTTATTTTATCAGGATGTAAGTGTAGCTTGTACCCTTCTCAATAAGCAAAAAAATGAAAATGTTTGACAAGAATTAAATAATTTTAAAAATAAGACAGTATACTGTGGAAGTTCGTGGATTGAATTATGGAATGGACGACAGATGGTAAAATCCCTGAATTTCCTGGATTTATAAGAGGCCTGAAAATTATATGATCTGTGATCGTGTATATATATTACGGGAGCACGCGGTTGTAGAACTATGCTGCAAGCAGGAAGGTCGCGGGTTCAAGTCCCGTTGAGATCATTGGATTTTTTTTTAATTGACCTAATCCTTCCAGCCGCACTATGGCCCTGGGGTCGACTCAGCCTCTAACAGAATTGAGTACCAGGAATATTCTTGGGGGTAAAGGGCGACCGGCGCATAGGGCTGATAACCTTGCCGCCATCTATGAGCCGACCGTCTAGAAATTGTGGGAACCTCACATCCCTATGGGCCTCCACGGCCTGTTACAAGTATAACTTTACTTACTTTATATATATATATATAT
>NW_019745099.1:98112-216632 GCF_002891405.2 Cryptotermes secundus
GTTCTTCGTCTCTGAAACTCTGGACTTCCTATCGAAGACTTCGGCGTTTTATGTTTGGTTCTTAGTCGAAGCGCGAAGCCTCATCAGTGGTAGCATTCTTTTTCAAAATGTGGGGTTCTTCTAATAATCTTGGCATAATATTTCATCATATTTTTTTTTCCCATATCTTCATCCCGCCGCTGAGATTCTTTATTATCATTTTGGGACAAACTTTCTTCGTGTTAGATCTTCGCTTAGAATCAGTCTCACAATTGTATCACAAATTGTATCAATCTCATTGTTTCTCATGTTCAGCTCTTCAGCTGTCTTCCGAGCAGTCTGTCGACTGTCATTTCTCACTATTTGGGTCGCCCTCACCTGGATCATGTCGAATGCTTCAGACGGCCTGATTTCTTGACCTCTGTAATATCTTGCCTGTCGTCCTGATGTCGGTATTAACGCACACAAAAGCCTGTACTCTTTGTTTCCTCGCCACAAACTTTTCGTGAATTCCTCTAATTTCACTAAAAGTGAATGAATTGTTTTCTTTATTCTAACAACTTATCTCCCACACTTGTAACAAACAAAGAGAAAGACACCGTCTATTGCAGTCACAAAACTGAGTCACAACGATTATTCATTCATTCATTCATTATTGGAAGGGGTGGGTTTCCCCATGCACCGCGACCAGTTGTTGATCTATTGTACGTCCCCCTTTGATATTCTACCAGTCGCCATACCCTTCCGGTAGTGGTGCTTGCTATTAGCCCCGTTCAGCCTGCGAGTTCGGCCCCTCTACTGGCAGTGGTACCTGATACTTCCCTATCTACCGAAGGCATTGGAAACTACTTGGGCGGGAAACTTTTTAACCTAATTTTGCTCAGAGGTCTCCTAGAGACGTGAGGATCTTTTACGTTCCGTAAATCTACGACCCACGGCTTAAAGTCCCTCCCGGAGGACTTGTTCCCTGAATTTTTCCGCCCTTAAAAATTCCACGACCTCCGCCCGGTTTGAACCCGCGTACCTTGAGTCATGAGGTGGGAACGTTACCCCTAGACTACGGAGGCCACTTACAACGATTATTAACAAGAAGCAGTCATGTAGTCCAACGCGCGACAGCTCACCACTGTTACCAACTGCTGCTCAGAAACATTAGTCCGATTATATGTCAGAATTCATAGATTAGTGAGAAAAGTGAGATATTGCTCAACCGAAAAAGAGATATGACCACAGATAAATGAACAGAGAGTTCTACAGTTTAATCCTTGAGGATGAAATAATTGAATGTGAACTGAAATGCCGTTCATTATTGTCATGATAACTGCCGTGATTATTACTGCCGTTGTTATCGAATGCGGTCATAATTAACGGTTCTCCATGCGTAGCCGTTCTTTCACTTACTTTACGTGTTTGAAACAAAGGACGTATTGCCTTCTGCTGAATTGTTCTGTACGGAACTATCCGGCGGCCACTGTAATAAACGCGTAGTGCTAATGAAAAAGCTGTGGTTTTGATGTTTTGTTTGCCTCTGTAATTTTACTTTTCCGATCCCCCCCCTCCCTCAGATCTATCCACTCTCCTTGGAGGGTGGAAACTGTTAATTATCCACCGCCCTGCAGTGTTCCATTACTTTTTTCTTTTTTATTCCGTGTTGGTTAATTTAGAGCTTGTATTTTAGAGCGAAAGAAATGTATTCCCCGCGTCTTGTTTGGGGAAAGAAAAATGTATCTGGGAATTAATGCACTCTATCAGAATCTTAGGCGAGAAAAATTTAATAAGTGGGGTGAAGTATTATAATTTCAAAGCGGAAGCTGGTGTTATGTATTTGTAAGAGGATGTGAGAAGAATCTGGAGGGAAAGAAGGGGTGAAATATGTCTCCCCCTCAGGCAGTAAAGCTGAAATTGCGAAGCGTTTCCTTATCCATAAATACTTCACATTGAAGTTTTAACGGGGTTTCGCTCTAATCTGAACAAAATGTTCTGACTGCTATGTCACTAAAGACCAGCCAAAATTATTTATACAAATGAAAAGTAGTGCAACACGATAATTAAGTATCTGTAAAAAATATCCGCTATTAAAGGCTACCAATTACGTGAAGGTTCTCACTGCGAATTAAAATGTTGGTACTGTCGGCATTGAGATCCCTACAGGTACTGCGCAGAGGTGTAGGGATGTTAATAAGCTCTTACTTACTTACTCATGGAGCTGAGCCCTTCTTGAGGAACCGCCAATTCTGCAGCTACTCAAGAATTTCCCAGCATTTTATGGAACCCGAAGGTTCATCACCGTATTCACAAGAGCCGTCCACTGGTCCCTATCCTGAGCCAGATCTATCCAATCCATATCATCCCATCCTATTTCTCTAAGCTCAGAATACCGAATATTACATATGTAGCTAAAACGTTTCTTGAATTAGGTTTTTCGGACAAAACAGTTGTTTTATCTTTCCAGTGACCGCACTTATCTGCAAGACGTTAAATCAAGATATTATATTCAAGCATCCTGTTGCATTGAGGTTCCGCTTATAGTCTATAAAATATTTCATATATAATACAACAGTCAATAACATTGATTGGCGCTTTAATGTCACAGAGTGGTCGTTATGTGCATAACTAATAAAATATTAAAATATTTATGCATTATAATGCTACGTGTTTCGGGAATATAAGACCATCTGCAAGCAACACTTATATGAGGAATCCTAATACACTGCGCACTAATCGAATATAATTCCTCTTATTACTTTCATTTTATTTTTGATCCTTATTTTTCATATCCTTTATGTAGTGCGGCTGTTTCTGTATTTCGCTGGTATGCTCGTGAGTGTATGTTCCAAATGTGCCTTTGCGTTCACTGTATTCAGTGAATTATGTTATGGGATCTTGCTATTCAGTCTCTTGTCCTGAAACTATATTTGTTTTAGGAGAGAAGGACTAATATTAAATGTAAAATTTCTGCGAAAGTCGACAGTAGCACTTTAACTTATTTATTCCGTGACTGCGCTGCCCTCAAAGAACATTGGCTGTTTGTACGACAAACGTTCATTCTTCTCTGTACTGTCTTTTGCCTCCATATTTTCATATTAAGCTACAGTAAATCATTCCGTACATCTTCCAGCTTTCAACACTGTAACTGCGCATGTTTACTATTTGCACACGTAAATGTCTGTATTGCTCTAGATCAGCGATGACCAACTGGCGGCCCGCGGGCCGTATCCGGCCCGCGACTTGATTTACTCCGGCCCCCTGCCAAGTCTCAGGTTTATTTTCAAAAATCTTAACTTCACAGCTGTATTGGCATAGAATTCAGTTTTTAATAGGACGTTTCATTAGCTTACAGCATTTTACGTTCTTATCGCGTTGGACAGTTCAAACTGTTTTCTAATAACTGTGTTCATGTCATGAAAATTCAAAGTTCCCCAACCCTACTTCTGTAGGGAGATGACACTGAAGGGAAGACCGTAGTGGTGAAGGATTTATGACACCTTCAAAATAATAACCATTCCCAGCTTGCTTGCAGGGATGGGATGTTTACCGTTTCTCTCGGCATCCTGGCCTTTGTTAAGTGCCAGTTTTAGCAGAAATGTCTCCCAGTTAGTGCGATTTTAGAAAGTGAAGTGTGAATATGGAGTGTGAGTGTAGAACTGTTTTTCAATTAAAATTGTGTTTGAAGTTATTGTAAGTGATACAGCATGTCAAATGGTAAATCGAGAAAAGTTGATAGTGAAAATGGGCGTTCAAATCTGAGTGGGAACATGACTATTTTTTTATATTAAATGAAGACCACAAGCCACAGTGTTTAGTATGTTTTCAAGTGCTAGCAGTTTTAAAGGAGTACAACCTAAAGAGGCATTACAGGACAAATCATAAACAGAAGTTCAGAAAACACTCTTGTGAATCAAGGAAAGTAGTCTGCGATCAGTTAAAGAAAAAACTTTTCCAGCAGAAATCTCTTTTTACCAATGAAACAAAACAACAAGAAGAAGCTTTGCTGGCTTCTTATTTCGTGACATATGAATTAATGAAAGCTAAAAAAGCGTTAAGTGATGGTGAATTAATTAAGAACTGTGCGATAAAGATGGCAGAAGCTTTCAATGAAAATAAGGTAGGAAACAAATTTCAAACAGTGCCCCTTTCAAAACAGACTGTTACTAGGAGGCTGGAAGATATTAGCAACCAGATATCTAATAATGTGAAAGACATTATCGCTAATTGTTCCTATTTCTCAATTGCTCTCGACGAAAGCACAGATGTTTCGGATACTAATCAGTTGCTGATATTTGTTCGTGCAATTAAGGAAGATTTTACAATTTTCGAAGAGTTGTTAAAAGTGTGCTCTTTACACAGCACAACTAGAGGTGTCGATATTTTTAACGCTGTTAAGAGTGCAGTGGAGGAATTCGGTGGTTTTGAAAAATTGTCCTCCATAGTAACAGATGGCGCTAAATCAATGACAGGGACAATAAGCGGTTTTGTTGGATTTTTAAGACAGAATCAAATTACTGTACCTACCTTGCATTGTATTATACATCAGGAGGCTCTATGTGCCAAATCAATTAAACTGTCTACCACCATGGCTACTGTCACAAAAATTACTAATTTGATCAGAGGAGGAAATCGATCACTCACTCACAGAAAATTTCTGACCCTCTTGGAAGAAATGGATTCTGCTTACGGGGACCTGCTTCTGCACACTGAAGTAAGATGGTTAAGCCGTGGGAAATGTCTGGTACGGTTCTTTGAACTCCGTCATGAAATAGCAACATTCCTAAGAGAAGAGGTTACGAATTCTGCTGAACTGCAGAATGATCTCGAAGACGTCGAATTCTTGAGAAACTTGGCCTTTCTCACTGATATCACTCAACACTTGAATGTCCTGAATCTGCAATTGCAAGGCAAGAAGCAGACAATATGTCAGATGGTTGGCTTTGTTGACAGTTTCCGTAAAAAGCTACATTTATTTAAGTCTGCATTGGACAAAAATAACCTTCTACATTTCCCTTGCTGTCGGAAACTCTCAGAAGAAGAAGAAGAAGAAGAAGAAGAAGAAGAAGAAGAAGGCTTGGAGTTTAGGGACTACACTGAAATTATTGAAGATTTGTCTTCAGAGTTCGACCGACGATTTAACGATTTTGAAAGCTTTCGACCTGATATTTCTTTATTCAGTAATCCTATACATTGTGATATAGAATCTCAGCCAGGTCATCTGCAATTAGAGCTTTGTGAACTTCAATGTGACCCATCCTTAAACACATCTCAGGTTACTGGAATTGACTTTTGGAAACTGCTTTCACCAGAACGTTACCCACTGTTACGAAATTGGGCTCTCAAACTTTGCTCTGTTTTTGCAAGTACTTACATATGCGAGACAGCGTTTTCATCGCTGAAGCATGTAAAGTCTAAGAACAGGAACAGACTTTCAGATGTCGTGTTATCACATATTCTTCGAGTGGCAACCTCACAATTAGAAGTGGATTTTATATCATTGGTTTCCAGTTTTATGAAACCACAGTGCTCTCATTAAAACAGTGTGTATATGAGGGTTTAGGTATAATCATTAGACCATAAAAACTATGATTGAAAGTCTTTTGTGCTCATCCCTGCTGAAAGAGGAATTTGTGCTGTTTTATGGTAAGTAATTGCACATTTCAAGGCATTTTATTTTTCTTTCTTAAATTATAATTGCATTTTCCCCCGGCATATATAAAACTAAACATAAGACATGATCTGGCCAGTGTTTCTTTAAGAAAAAATGCTCTGGGGGTAGAAGTGATAGAAGGCAATAAAATCGATTGGTGAAATTTTCAATATCGGCTTAATATTATTGGTGCAACGTAAAATTTAAATACATAGGTTTAAATGCACTGTTTTTATACGGGTTGTGACTGATTCAGTTTGGGTGGCAATACTCCCGGACCACTCTTCTGAAAGAAACACCGTATCTGGCCCCTGATGGTGTTCTATAAACTAAATTTGGCCCTCGAGATGTATTAGGTTGGCCAACGCTGCTCTAGATCATTGTTTCTCAACCGCCGGGCCGTGGCCCCGGTACCTGGCCCTTATCTTATAAAAAAAAAGAATTTACCGGGCCGCGGTCTCACAAAGGTTCAGAACCAAATGACAATGGGATGTTTCATTACAGAACACTGTGGTTACTGTTCTGTTCTTTATTTGTTAAACACATACCCATTGGGTTCTGTCATTCATTTACTGCATTATACTCATTAGCCGGAGACAATCCTAAGTAGCTGTCAGAAGGACCAAGAGAAGGTAGATCGAAAGGAGGTAATGGCCTACCCTCTCGTGGGCTCACTCCGGTTTCGGCCAGGAGACTGGGTATTGTGACTAAGGGTTTTTCTGAATAAGGGTTTTCCGAATGCTTCTGGGAAATGAAGAAGGGTCACCACTGCTTCCCGCTACAACTTCTCCAGTTCATCGTTCAGACGTATCTTCCCATTAGTCTCTGTGTAACCTGTGCAGTTTAGAAAGACATTGAATAGTATTCGCAGTGTGTCCAGGTTCTGTTAGGATTGTGTTCATTAAAAATACAAGACGTGAATTATTTTCAAAATTTCACTCTTTTTATTCAAAATAGTCTCCTTCTGAATCAATACATAGCTGGAATCGATTGAAAAGTTTTCGAAAACGGTCACTGTACTCCTTTTGTGGAATCGAATTTAAAACTGCGGTAGATTCCCTTTGGATGTCCTGGATGGTGTCGTGACGGTTTCCTTTCATCGTCAACTTAACTTTTGGGAACAACCAGAAATCTGCTGGAGCCAAATCAGGCGAATACAGGGGATTGTCAAGGACTTTGATCCGTTTTCTGACCACAAAATCGCGCACGATCTTCGATTTGTGGGGTGGGGCATTGTCGTGGAGGAGCGACCGGGAACCTTGCTCTCGATATTCAGGTCGAATTCGAAGAATTCTCGCCCACAAATGATTGAGGACTCCGAGATAATAATCAGAATTCATTGTTTGACCTTCTAGCAGAAATTGCTTGTGAATGATTCCTTTAGAATCGAAGAAAACGGTTAGCAGTGTCTTTACTCGACTCTTTTGGATGCGCACTTTCTTTGGTTTCGGCTTCTTTGGGCTCAACCACGCTGCACTCATGTTGAAAACACCATGTCTCGTCACCAGTAACAATCGATTTTGTAAATTTTGTATCACTTTGGGCCGACTGTAACATGTCTTTGCAGTTTTCACTCTGGCATGTTTTTCATCGCCTGACAGCTCGTGCGGTACAAACCGCGCACAGACCTTCCGTTTTCCAAAATCCTCGGTCAAAATTTGATGCACAGTAATTTTTGGTATTCCCAAAAGCTCCTCGATGAGCCTTGCAGAAACACATCTGTCTGATCCGAGGATTTCGGTCACTTTTTTCACATTTTCTTCGGTGCGACTTGTTCTCGGCTTTGATGCACGTGGAGCATCTTCAGTGTCCTCCCTGCCATCACCAAATACAGCATACCATCTAAAAATGTTCAAACGACTCGAACAATCACTACCGTATACACTTTTTCATCATTTCATACGCTTCTCCGGCTGTTTTGCCTAACTTAAAACAAAATTTGATGTTGGCTCTCTGTTCAACCGCCATTTTCCGACGAGCGTCAGAACAGTACTGTTACAGTCAAGGTCACAACACATGATGCAGCGATGCTTGCGCTTTGAAATTATAGACAGCCACAGCTGAAACTTCAAGAATCTTAACCCCACAACTCGCCAACAGATGGCATTGCAGGGNTAATAATGACGTGGATAGCATGGAGATGGGTTTTGAGAACTGAAGTTGATGGAACTGGTTGAGCGTTGAAACATAAGGTTCATTTTGAAGATTGCCGTCTTTTGGGATGTGGCGGCATGTAGAGCTTGTGAACGTCTCGGAGGAACATATCGCCTCCATCTTCAGGGTACAAAAACCATCGTGAGAAGGTGGCTGCAGACTCGTCTGCACCCACCTCCGAAACGTCGGTTCACATAAGCTCTACACGACGCCACATCCCAGAAGACGACATTCTTCATAGTCACCACCGTGAAAACCTCAAATCTTACATAAGGTTCATTTTATCATAGTGTCAGCTACTTGTAAAGATAACTCTATCTTTAAATTGATTAGGAAAGCTATTTGTCTTTTTAAAATCAGAATTTCGGTATTCAGGAAGTTGATTTCACATTTAAGTTGGCGTATAATGGAGAGACTGGTATTTTCTTCCCAGTTTATATGGGATGGACGTGGAAATAAGCGACGGTGCGATGCCCGTTGTTGCTCAGTTCGCTCACGGTCCCTTAAAGGATTTGAATCAGAAGTTTAGCGGTGTGAATTCCACATGTGTCAGCGCGGAATGGATCGGATGCAATAAAAGTAACTGTCCGTCTCTGCGGCAACAGGCTGAGAGGGAAACTCACATATAGCGGAGGGGGATTTAAAAACATTGCAGCAGTGGAGATTTGCGAGCACGGGACAGTTTTTAAACGACTCGTGCGTTGCCATCGTACGTTTAGTGGGGAAGGCCCCCTGGAGACTACAGTGTTGTAAGTAGCTATGCTGGCCAGCTAAATGGAAAAGCGGTGTAAACCCCATTCCTGCCATCCTATGAGTGTGCAAGAATGTGAGAAAATAAAGTTATCCCTGTACTTAATTAATTCGCTCTGAAGTCGCATGGAGTAATGGACGCGTGGTTCCACCATTCTCAACCTCGGCACTGGATGGAGGTGAGTTGTTAGCTTCACGCCCCGGTCGCTTTATTCCCGTTACCTATTGTATAAGAGGCTGGCTGGACCCCAGACCCGGTCTCGACGCTGTGAAGAAGAGAACAATTTTCTTACCGCTGTCAGGAATCTAATCCTAGTTTCTCGGTCTTCCAGCCTATATCTCAGTCACTATACCAACTGAGCTATCCCGATATACATTCTAAATGTGTTTGTTTTCTTAATATCCAGGGTGGCTGTTCTGTATCTCATGTAAAGTAAAACTGTAGGGTGCCTGTTGTTGTAGAAGTAGCTTCTTAGAAGCTACCTCCGTTTGTGGATTCTGTAATTGAACCTCCTTTTGTTTATTCTGCAGAGTTTATAATGATGGCGATAATGCAAAACACAGTCAAACAATGTGCGTCAGATTTCGTAGTACGAAATATAGTAAGTTTAAGGTGTTAATCTGGCATCTTTTTCCCGTACTTTCACCAGTCTTCTGAGGTATGTGTGGATATAAGGTAGAAAGTCCTCCAGTCCTTCTACTTATATCTGTTTCTTTAATTCTACCATCTATGGGAATCAAGAAATGCACACAGAATTTGATGGGGAAAGACCAAGGAGTGTGAGGATACCACTAAGAAGGATCTCTGGACGATACAATATAAAATTGTTCTAAATTTTGAATTAATTTAATTGTCTTATAACCGTAAGCAATCATGATGATACATGTGTTAGGTCTGGACGACTACATAGTCGTATTATCGAAACCCTAAACCAATTCAGAGTTGCTTTAATTATATCTCTCTTATTTTTGTTCTCATATTTTCGTGGCTTATGGTTGCTTTTAACATTCTGAGATGCAATTTCATTCCCGTGAGTTTCGGTTTGTATTTTTGATGAATATTAATGTGGTATGTGTTCCAAAATATATGGCACTTTTTACTTATTAGCTTGTTTTCTGGCATGTGTTTCACCCTACAATAAAAATTCTAAATGCAAGTTATTACGTTTAGGAAAAACGACGCGAAGCGAATGACCAAATATAGCCATACTATTATGATTTTGATTAACGCAGTGTTTGGATACCTTCTGAACCCCTTGCCGGTAAATGAAATTGATTTTTATTATGCATGGCTGTGCGTTCCGGAAGAGTGAGGGGTACAGGGGTTAATTGAGTGTTCCTTCGTTAGGGGACGTAGCAGTTGCGGCTGCTGGTGCTCGTTAGCGTCAACATACCTAGCAATTCGCCGATATTAAATTTGTAAATATAATAAATATTCTATCCGATCCCAGTGGCCGCACGGTCTAAGGCATGAACCGTCTTCCCCCGCTCAAACCCTGGGATCATGCATTCGAATCCCACTCGAGTCATGTATCATTAAATAATATCGGATTTGAGGTTCTCACAGCGGTCTTTATGAGGAGTTCTGGCTTCTGGGATGTTACGCCTTGTAGTCCGTTGAAAGTCAACCGACGTTTCATAGGAATATGTCATCACCTCCATCTTTGGGGTCGAGGAATAAGCCAAGCAAGAAACCAGCATGAAGCAGGTATCAAGCAGACCCTGAAGATGGAGCTGGCATGTTCTTCCAAAGCGTCGGTTGCTTTTCGACAGAGTACACTGTGCTGTGTCCCAAAAGATAGAACTGTTTATACGTCATTGGTTCACGCTCTTGGAAAGGGGGCCCAGTGCTAAACAAAATCAGTGAACAGCCGGGGTCTTCTTGCAAGATTCTCATGAATATCGTGATGTTGTTGTCAGGCAAGAGTATAACAAGTTTTATTCCCCAGAACGTCATGATTGAAGTTAGAAATATCCATGCAGTGAGATACTAGTCGTGCCCTCGTAGAGTACGTTCAAATGCCTTTTACGTCCAACATGCAGTACTATTTTATCCCACACTGGTTGACTGTTGTTGCTCACGGTATTCTCCTTGCATTATTTGAGACTGTCTTAGGCATTCTTTTGTTCTTCAATTAGTAAATGGTTGTGTTAACGTGTTCTATAGACTCTGTATGCATATTTTTTTGAACAGGCATTGTTTTATACACTGTAAATCGACGAGTGATATAACACTTTTTTTTTGTCCAGAACTTATTATATTTCCGTCACAGTCCCTTAACTGCAAATATAAATTTATTCTTGGCGGAACTAATAACAGATATAAATACTACACGCTGCAGGGTGTCACAAATTATAATTTGATGAAACAAATAAACAGTAACAGTGTTAGACGGTGTACACTCATAAGTAGGTCGGTACATGGGGAAGTGAGAAATGTACTCGTATACATCTTCTTTGGAAACTTGAAGGGAACGACAGTTAAGGCGTAGATGGGATAATAATATTAAAATAGATATTAAAGAAATAGTGTTTGGTGGGATTAATCTGACTCAGAATAAAGCCTAACGGTATGGTTTTGTGAACATTATAATAACAAGGATTTGTTGACCAACAGAGTAGATGCAGAGTTTTGAAGGTAAACCTGCACACGGAATGGAAAATTATGCGAATTCTTCAAAGTGTCTGCGGATCGGAGAGACTAGCAGGAAGAATTGAATAGACCTGCTTAAAAAACCGGTAAATAATTACTGATTATTCGTACTGATTCACTATAATTTGTAGATGTATCATGAGACGTAACCTAAAAGCAACGAATAATAATTATACGGTATACTGAACTCTGATTTCCAAAATCTTACATTTCCTTAAGGATTCTCTATTGTATTGCGAGCACATGTGCTCTTCATACTACGTGTATATATTAGAAATCGCTATTTTAGTATCCGAACAACACTGCAGGCTACATCCTCCTTGCGACCATGTTTTCATTTTCTTTCCCTACGCTGTGGAGAAAGTTACAGAGCCATTAATTAATTTTCATCTTATTTAACTGACTTTTACGTCGAAAATGTTTACACTATAAATTACAGATCTGTGTGTGATTTTCTGTATCATATTATACATATTTTTTGTACAGTGAGTTTTTATATCTTTTCAGTAACAGTTACTATACACAATACCATTTAAAGAAATAAACTTAGGTTTCCCCTTGAACGGTGGTTACAGTTTATCTGGGATGCATTCGTAACATTTGAGGTGTCCCATTCCTGTACAAATCTACGTGGTGCTACTTCTCGTGAACTCGGCAGTGTCTGCTTGCAGACCACGGCACTTCTGTTGCATCACTTTGCATATCCGAACATAAACATTATTTTAAGTTCATCATGAGATAATAACATTAAGACGAATCTTAAGGAAGTAGGTTGTGAGGATGAGAGGCAGAATAGATAGGCTGAGGGTTGTACGAGTATGCAGTGACAGGCTCAGGTTTGAACGGTGTTGAACTATTCGGGTTATGCTACCAAGGTGACTTTGTAGTCGATTATATTATATGACAGAACAAACAAAGGTTTCGGAACATCCTTCCGAACAACGTTACTGCACGGTAACCTACTTGTTGGATATATGGACGTCCTAGCATCTTGCCTGTGATGAATGTTTAAATTGAATCTGATCTCTGCTTGTTTAGTTCAGCTCAAGTGGTGCTCGATTACTTCCACTGCTGTTGGAATTTGTTATAGCCTAAGATGATTTTCTCCGTTGCTTTCCCTAATCGCACCGCCTTCTATGTAAGGTTCAGTTCCTTCAGAACATTTCATCTTGTGCTCCGCTCCCTTTATGACAAGGATTTAAAGGAAGTTGCACTACGCTGTTGGAACGAAAGTGATCCAAGCACTGATTATAGTGCGCGACGGAGAGCTGGCTGTGAAACATATTTTGCAGACCCACGTACATGTAAGCATTATCAATATAGAGGCCTATATATGAGCCGAGATAGATCGTTGAAGTTCTGACGGATCGGGTTCGAGTCCGGTATTCGGACTTTCCTTCTCGCTGCAACTTCCAGAAAAGCCGTTACGTCCTCTTAAGGCGCGTCCACATTACTCGTGCTCGTGTGACTCGCTATGCTCGCGAGTAATATGGACGATATGACAAGTCACGAAACAAGCTAATTTAAAAACTATAGCCAATAAATTNCGCCGGATTTCCACCTCGGCGTTCCGTGTTCGAGCCCGGGTCTAGTCAAGTGGGATGTGTGTTGGACAGAGTGGCGCTGGGGCAGGTTTTCTCCGAATACTTGGTTTCCCCTGCCAATTCTCATTCCACCGACTGCTCCACATTCATCATCCTCTATCATCTGAAACTGGTACAATAGTTCGACGTACCAAGTGGACTCAGTCTCACCCAACCCCAAGAAACTAAACAGAAAAACTATGTCTTCTCAGTCTCCATTACAGTACCTGTTGGGGTGTCCGGAGTATAAAGCCGACCACTTATCCCCATCTGGTTCAGAGGCCTTGAATGTGTAGAGCCTTACTTTCACTTCTCGTATTCACCTTCATGGCACTATGTTTAGTCGTAGGGGTAACTGAGCCTTTACTTGTAACAGCCATACGAATTGTAAATAAACAGATTTGTGAAGCAATAATTGTGTTACGCTACGGTGCATTTCTTAGTTCTCCCTTGCGTGCTGCAGACCCAGACAATCTCGCACCCAATGATATCGTCTAGATATGAATACTATGTTGGAGATAAATATGTTGGTTGCAGTTAGTAATTAATCATGAGATTAATTACGAATATGAGTAATTTCTGCACTTATTAAGATAAATGTGTGTGTATGTGCTGAATACAAGTTTCTTGTCCCAGGCTGCCACAACTGAGTTCTGTAATAGGGATTACACTGTAATAATACTCTTACGCTCGACAGTAAATGTAAATTACGGTACAACAGTATCGAGACTCCCTTGCAGTTTTGCTTTCGGCATTAGTGTTGACTTCCAGTTCTTGCAGATACACAGTGTCTGTGTGTGGGGAGGGGGGTCAAGATGCGGCAATATCGATGGCTCTTTGCCCCTAGTTGCAGAATTATTATTGACGTAGTTATAGCAAAATGCAGTCCATAGAACTCTGCTTGCTACCTTGTTCATGCTGGTTTCTTACTTGATTCTTTCCGCGTTGCTGAAGATGAAAGCGTCATATTCCTCCGAAACGTCAGCTGACTTTCGACGGACTATATGGCGTTATATCCCAGAAGTAGAACTCTTCATAACCACCACTGTGAGAACCTCAAATCCTACAAAGTGTGAGGGTTATCGATGCTCTGCAACATTGAGAACCTTTTATACCGCAGAACACGAAACCGTTCACGTATACAAAGAAATACAAAGGGAGTGAATGAGAGAATTCTGATTAAATGTAGTTTTCAGATAGAAAATACTGGGAAGGGGTTCGTGTTGTTGGAATGTCACGGTTTCCATAAAACAGCCGGTTCTCAGATGCGTCTCATGAAGCTGTCGGTAACAGCGTCTGGATTTCAGTCGGGTTTCAGTGTGGAAGGTGACCATGTATAACGTCGCTAAGGACAGGAGAACAAAGTGTTTGTTGTAACAGAGTAGCGTAATTTGTTCTTATTCGTTTGAAGTGAATAGTGAATTACTGAGGACGGAAACAGATTCAGATTCCGAAACGTCGTGCTTCGTAGTTTTTAGAATACCGAACGATGAAAAAAGTCCAAAAACAGAATCCTGTAGAATGTAGTATGTGTTTGTTTTGAAATAAAATATTGTTATTGATCAGGGCCAGATAGATACAGAATTTGACGTTGGACGTTACGTCACAGAAAAAAAAAAGGCACTAAATCATCTATGTATATATTACACAGTGTTTTGAACCACACTCTTAAAGAGCCAACTTTGGGTTGTTGAGCTCTGTCTTATCGCCTGTACTGTCTTCTGCGGCCATTTATTGCAGTTTAAACTCTGACCTCATGATCCTCACTGAATAACGACCTCAACATGTGCCCTCTGACCCAACATTCGCCTTTACGGAGATGAAGGAAACAGATTTGTGCAAGCACCAGAAGATGTGGGCTGCACGGTCGGGATTCGATTGCTTTTCATCGCAAACTTTACAAATGAACTGTACCGAACGTCATCAATCAGACTGCTTCTTGAGCAGCTGATGGTCATGCATATGAAAACCGAAGGTTCGATTTGATGTTCTCATGGCAGTGATTGTGAACACTACTGTTTGGGATTTGAGGTTCTTACAGCGGTGGTTATGAAGAGATATATCTTCTGGAATGTAACGCCGTGTAGTCTGGTAGGTATTTATCTACTTTTGAAGAAACATGCTGTCTGTGTCTTTGCAGGACATTTCTCCGAAATTTCAGTTCATATATACCAATCTTCACTGTGTCACATCCCAGAAGACAGTAATATTCAATACCGCCTTCACAAGAACCCCCCACAGGAGTCAATCTTGAGCAATTTGAATCAAATCCGCATGTTCACACTCTGTTTAAGATGAAACTGTCGTCCTGTCATCTGAACGTCGATGTGTTAAGTGGTCCCTTCTCTTGCGCATCTCACGTTATATATGCATGCCAAACTTCCCTCCTTGTAGACATCGAAAATGAGGTTGAAAATGTATAACTGGAGCTCATTCAAATTTAGTATCCTTTAGCCTATAGCCCGTTCATGTTCATGTAAGCGTTTGCTGGCCATACATTGGTCACATTCTACAACACATATGCCTCCCTATGCTAAAACAGATTTTTCTGTAAGACAATCTAATTCCAGGAAGATCAAAGTTCAACCTAAGCCTAACGAAATTTTTACTGAGTAACGTAAACCCGACATCTGAAAACAAAGCTTGAATAAATTAAAATGAAAAAGTACTGTGGGTAGGTGCGGCAATGAAAAATATATGCACTCGTCCGCGTCGCACATGAAGGCAACAAAAGCGCCAATACCAACATTTGTATTCAAAGTAAAACGCTTCTTGTTTTGGTACCACATCCCGACTCGAAGCTTGGCCTCTTCTTATAATTGATTATGTTTTGTTATTATGGTTCTACAGCCCTTTGTTGGGCCTTGGCCGCTTTTTCAGTTTCTTGATCGTGTACACAGTCGTTAGGACTCCTTGGACGAGGGATCAGCCCATTGCAAAGCCACCTACACACAGAACAACACAAACGGAACAAACGTACAGATTGCAGACGATGCAATGCCTTGAGTGGGATTCGAACCCACGATCTCAGGGATCGAGCGAGCGAAGACAGTTCATGCCTTAGACCGCGCGGCCATTGTGATCGGCATAATTGATTAGGTAGACCGCACATCGGCATGCATCAAGACATGTAACAGTCAAGACATGATGTCTGCGACATAATGCAAACATAGGAGCACAGTTGAATCGAATGAGATTATGAAAACTGCCGCACACCGGTCTGAGTAATGATTCTGACGCCAGCTTCATGCTGACGATCGCGAATGAAGCAAGACTGCGTCTCTTGTCTCATGTCTTGATGATTGTTTTTCCGCACCTGGTGTTCAGCCACCCTTATAGTATTATGTATAGTATGTAGTATTATGTAAACCCATACGGACAGGAGGTACAACTCCTTAGATGAAGAGCCAGACCATAGCAAGGACAGCTGAAGAATGCAGATAAACATATGTGCTCTGCGCGGGATTCGATCCACGATTTCAGTCTTCTGGCAACAAAGATTGTGAGCGCCTTAAAACGGCACCGCGATCGACGTGTACCTTTCATTAACTAACTGCCCGACTAACTCCATGGAACAGAGTCCCTGATAGTTGCTCAGTTACTCAAGACGCGCCCTACCTTTTATGAAAAGTGCTTCATCGTGTTCACAACAGCCCGCAAGTTAGTTTTTTCTTAGTTTCTTAGAGTGGGGTGAGACTGAGTCCACTGGGTACGGCGGCCATTAATTGGGCTACTGTACCAATCCCGGATGATAGAGGATGATGAATGTGGAGCAGTCGGGAATAAGAATTGGCAGGGGAAACCGACGTACTCTGAAAGAACCTGCCTCAGTGCCACTTTGTCCGCCACAAATCCCACATGACCTAACCTGGACTTGAACCCGGGCCGCCGCGGTGGGAAGCCTGAGCTATGGCACGGCCTGGCCGCAAGTTAGTTCGTGGCCCTGTGCAACATATAGCAACATGCTTCTCTTTTTCCGTTCTCATGGCCGCTTATTCTTCATTGTGCGGTGTACCCGTTGTAATTCTACTTTTGATTATTCCTGTCAGCAGTAGATTTGCGTATACAGCAAGATTCATTACAGTTGCAAATCACAAAGGAACGTGATGGAAGCTCCGGATATTCGGTGCGACTCCTGTTACTTCTGTGCTCACCGTGACCACGCTGTATCTTAGGCCCGCTTGACATTTTGCCTCGTGTTCATGATAGGAAGTGACACGTCGCTTACTTTTAGTAGCTCCTGTACTTCGCCACTCAGAATAGCTCTGAGAAATCTTTAGTACTTTTTTTTAATTAAAAGGAGGGTGCAGGGGGAACGTGGATGTAACGAGCATTGTTAGATGCTGGAACCCCCAGTCAGTCTGTCGTCCGAACCCCTGGCTGAAGGAAATGCTCCAATTTTAGCATCACTCATTTACAGTGCAAGATGGAGTTACATACTTTTTGGATGGAGGATCTGTGCTACACTTTAAGTAAATCCATTTTCCTAGGATCATGGTGTATTTAGGGTTTCAATATTCTGTTTAAATGACAGATTAAGGAACTACAAACTCCTTATTTTCCTTCGGATTCCTACTTGGGCGTAAATTAAAATATAACGCATGTCACGTGATCGCTCTGCCATCAGTTGCAGGCTACTGCCAGTACCGAGTAAGTACCTTAATGAATTTGGGGGGAACTGAATGTGTAAATAAAAATGATTAAACGTATTGTAGCATGTAGACCCGTTGCTAAGTAATGACCTGCTAGACAACAGATTCCCAGCAAGCAACAGTTTAACAGTAACAGAGGAACGGTGTTTTCTGGCGATCTGTGCCGAGACGTTATAAGCAGGACAATTATTGAGAGTTAGTGAGTGCAGTGCGGTGCAGTGCAGAGAAGTGAAGAGTTAGTTAGTGAGTTAATCAGAGATCTGCAGTTCAGTCATTGTTAGCCTTTGCTAGCAGAAGCTGATAGCTGAGGCACGGCGATAGTCCTGGAACCCAGAGTAAGGGGAACGTTCGTTGTTGAAAGCTGTTACCAGGCAACGACTGGTGAAGACACAGCAGACCAAGAAGACTTAGTACGTGCGTACGTATAGTGAACTGCAGAGTGTGGGAATTAGCGATAGCGCTATAGTTACTTGTAGTTACGATTTGTAAGTTGTCATTAAATCCAATTACCAACCGAAACCATATCTGTAATCACTCTATCGCGTGACAGTATTGACTTTTTCTTCTAAAGAAGGAACTGTGTTCCTGTTTCTCACATTCCCATTTGTGTCGCCCGTCTCGTTATCAACACTTTTGTGCCCTGCAATTTCTGACCTTTCAGAACCCTATAGTGTACTACGCCAACAACGAATGACTAGGTTTATTGGGATATTTATTTGCGTTCTATAAATTGCAGCTTTTATGCTTACGCAGTGAACCTTCGTTTTAAACAGGTTTTCCCTCTGTCATGGTAAATAGGAAATATACTTCTAATCTGTTGTACTCAGATATTTACACGGGGAAAACATCCCACTGAAACCCATATTAAATACAGATAATGTTGTCTCGAAAATGTTTATATTTACATTTTAAGTTCATTTAAACACTTCTTTATATTTTAATTAAAAGCAGTAAATTAATTGTCCTATCTTTCTCAACCAAATCGTCGATTCTCTTAGGTATGACATTTATGAAATACGTTCTACAAGACATGCATAGTTACTAAGAGCAGCCTTCATAACTGAATGTACTCGTGCATGTTTTGCCTGTTACGAAATGAACTTTGGAGATTCTTAGTACGACCGCTTCCAGTTTGGATGCAGTGCAATATTACTTCTCAGTTCTTCAGGAATTGTAAAATTAAATTAACCTTGCACATTTACTGCTCAGATAATAGCAAGCCTAGTAAACTGAAAAGTACGTGGATAAGTACGTACATTTCGTGCGAAAGCTAAGGTTTGGGTTTTGGCTACCGCTGTTGGTAGGCAACATGCGGACCGCCGACGATCTATCTGTTGCCCGTTATAGTTTTTGCTGTATTTTAACTGTGTGGCCAGTGAATTTCATAGAAAGGGTAGTGCTTGGCAGCAAAGGGATGGAATTGTTGCCTCAAAATTTGACTGCTTTCTCGCCGGATTTCGTTTCAGTTCATGTCCTGCTAAGGGCGTGAAATCTTTGTAATGTTCACTTACACAACTTGTTGCATTCATGATCGTAGGCAGTGACTGAGTAAATTGTTTCAAGTGATAATGCTTCTGACTTGTATTCCGGAAGTACCGGGTTCGAAAAGCGACCGGAACACCGACTGCCCAGTCTGGGGTGTCGTTGTTTTCAGCAGTTCCTCTAGGCAAACATCGGTACAGTACCTTAAATTGGTTTACTGCGTCTTCCTTCCACGTATTTACAATTCATTAGTCACCTACATCCAATTATTATACGCTGTATAATTTGAGTTACGGACAGCATTGGTAAATACACCGTAAATGTATAAAATAAATAAAAATTGCGTTAGGTAACCTTTCTCGCTAAGACTTCTTTGTTGATCGAGTGACTGGTTCTTCCAGGCTTTCGTCAAACTGATCGTCTCAAGTTTTGGCATGTTACTATTAAATAAGTTTGAAATGATTTTCTTTTAAGGTGTCCTCTTGTGTTCCTTTACCAAAACGTATTAAAAAATCTCGCTTGATATCCGAAAACGTTTTCCGCTGATATCATGGACCAAACAGTTGAAGTGAATGGACTCAGGTCGTTATCCATTTTTAAATAACTATGATTATTAGGAGCGAAAACAGTGGGACAATCAATAAACATTTATAAAAACGATTGTGACTTACGGTCCTCCTCCTGGCTTATATGATATATTCGATATGTTCGCTTGATATTATCACGTGTAGGGGTGGTACGCGTGACGAAGTAACGGGTTCTGGTTCGGATGATTGGATTTATTAGCACTTCGGTTACACACTGTCTCTTGATTACACTTAAATACAGGCAATACAGCGCTATCGCTAATTTGCACAATTTACAGTTCCGTTCTCGCCCCTGTACTCTCAACTGTTGCACCCTCCTAGACTCTCCTCTCCTAGTTCAGATTCGCTCTTCCGGCTTACGCCTGACTACGTCAAAGTCAAAGTCACATTCAGACTGACGGTCAGTCAGTCAGTCAGTCTTTGTGTCGAGCCCAAACTCCGTACTTCTGTTCTTGCGTGCGTGTATGTTCAGGACGTTACCTAGGAACTGCCGATGTTTACAGATCCACTGCTTAGCAACGGGTCTATACGCCGAAATATGTATCTGTTTTGCAAGCCTGTGTTTTGTGATGGTTGGCCTTATCTATTTCATACCAATTTACCAATTATAATCATGGCCTTGCCAACTGTCTGACCCTGGAACTTGTTACTGTAACAGCCTCGTTATTGTATGAAAGGTACATAATCATTTACCGATTTTAATTATTATGCTTTCTTTGCACAGAGTGCGTGTAATTGACGGATTCAGTGGCAGCGGTGCCCGTCCGTCTGTCCGCTTGGTATAATTCAGAAATTACAAAACGTATATGATGAAGTTTGTTATTTGGACCATATTGCAAGTTACGCAACAAGCGTAAATTATTTCATATTGGCAAAGTATAACCTCTGTTTTACTTGAAGGTCAAACGCACTTTCATCAATTCTATTAAAAATAACTCATCTTGCAACACATTTGTTTGTGGCAGATCTACTCTAACCTTTGCTTCAAATACCATACAGTTAATATTTAACAAAACAATGAAAAATGCTTCCTAACCGTGTAGGTCTGTATCATTAAGCACGTTTCTCCAACATTGCCTTGGTGTCTCGCGTTTCTGAACTAATTTGCGGTCGCTTGGGTGAACGACTACAAGCTCCTCTTGTAGGCCAGTAAATTCACGTGCATGAGTGCTGTACAAAGGGTTTCGATTGGTAAGTGGATTTATTGACCAATTCCAGAACGTATTTTTTTATTGTTAGTGGGGTGAGACTAAGTCCTTTGTACTGCGGCCACTTCTGGCTTATTGTACCAGCCCCAGATGATAGGTGAGGGTGATTGTGGAGCAGTTGGTGGAATGAAGATTGGCAGGGGAAACCGAATTACTCGGAGAAAACCTTCCCCAGCGCCACGTTGTCCACCACAAATCCCACTTGACCAGACCCCGTGATCGAACCCGGGCCGCCGCGGTGGAAAGCCAGCGACTAACCGCTTGAGCTATGGCGCGGCCCTTCCAGAACTTAACTACAAGTAACTATAACGCTATCGCCAATTCACACTTTTTCCAGTTCAATGCAACACGCACTAATTCTCTTCAGTCTGCTATGTCTTCACCAGTCGTTGCCGGATAGCGACTTCCAACGACGCACGTTCCCCTTACTCTGGGTTCCCGAACTATCCCCGTGCCTCAGCTACCAGTTTCTAACAGCAACGGCTCATAAGGACTGAACCGTGGAAGTCCTCTAACTCACTCATTCACTCACTCAGCAATTACTCTTCTCTTCACTCAACTCAGTTGAACTGAACTCGCTCCACTAATTGCCCTGCTTATAACTTCTCAACACGGACCGGCACAGAAAACACCGTTCCTCTGCTGCTGTATCCAGTGTTGTGTGCGCAATCATCGCCGTGGACGGCACAGAAAATACCACCTTCCAGCCAGTCCATTGATGCATGTTATGAATCTGTTGCCTAGCAACGGGCGTTGTTTACAGAGTCATTACTTAGCAACGGGTCTACATACTACAGTAGGAAAGGAAGTTAGAATAACAGACTGTGGTAGCAGGACTCGAAAGCTCAACACGCCTAATAAAATATAGGAAAACCCTCCATTGAACACGGTCCTAAGCCAGTTTTATCCACATCCGATCCTCACAGCCAAGGTCCCTACACTTCATCTTATGTTATCGTTGATTTCTCTTCTTAGTCTCACGGGTGGGCGTTTTTCCGAACAGAACTCATTGCGAATTTGTCCTCTACCCCACCCTTTCCACACGCTCATCGTGGCCAGCTAGATTTCATCATCCTAACGATGCTAAGCGACCTGTATAAATCACGACTTTTCTCGTATATAAAAAGAAATAGGCTATAAAATTAGTTACGACTGGTATCGATCGTTGTAGGCGTTCTTTGAAGTAAAGTAGCAGTTGCGAGGAGAAGGTTGCCAGTTTTAGGGATATCTGAGGGCGTGGCTCCCATAAATATGTTGAAAAGGGACAAGAAACAAATATTAGTAAACATTTCCTTGTAATGGGATTTAGTAATCTGTTTATTATAAGATAAAAGTGTAAAGTTGTCCACGTGCTTAATTAATGCCATGAAGACGTGTGGGGGCCTGCAGGTGTAGCTCCACCATTCTTGACCTCGGCTCTGGACGGAATGAGTTGGGAGCTTCACGCCCCGGTCTCATTCTCCCCTGAGGAAATAGCCCCATTGGATAGGAGTCTGAGTGGGCCGCAGAGCCGGTCTGGACGGAATTGAGTGGAGGAAAATCTCTTTCTCCTGCCAGGAATCTAACCCCGGCCGTCCAGCCCGTAGCCCGTCACTATACTGACTGAGCTTTCCGAAATTAATCGCGTAATTCTTGGACTCTTCTGGTCATGATATTCATACTCCTAACTGCAAAGTGTGTTCCACAGTTTGTTAACAGAGAGTTGTTCTTTGGCGGAAAAAAAAATACAAAAATTCCCATGAAAATGGGTCTGTCACACAGGCGCGTAAATGTATGTGCTTTGATATTGGGCAAAATCGATAGATGGAGGAAGGCCAGTGCCTTACACCTAGACCATGGCCGCACAAAGTCCGGTCTACTTGCCGCATTCGGCCGTCGACCAAATCCCAGAAGACTGCTTTCTTCACTGTCACCGCCGTGAAAACCTCGAATCTTACATCTGTTATTCCTGTCTACCAAAGGAAGAATATCCACAGCTTACTTCTCATGTAGGCAGGAAGACTGTTGCTTGGCAGTACTTACACATGAAAACAGCTTTTTTCAAAGGGAATGGGCGTATTACGTTAATGGGTGACATTCATTTTAAAATACGCTGTCTGTGGTATCATGTGTGGATGTACACATTTTGTCATGAATAACATTATGAAACAAATTCAGCTCTCCTACTTAAGTTCGAAGCGAAGAATAGTGTTCCGAAACTTAGTAGTAAATTTGGGCCACGTCATAGCTCAAGCGGTTAGTCGCTGGCTTCCCACCACCGGCGGCCGGGTTCGATCCCGGGTCTGGTCAGGTGGGATTTGTGGTGTACAAAGTGGCACTGGGGCAGGTTTTCTCCGAGTACTTCGGTTTTTCCTGCCAATCTTCATTCCACCAATTGCTCCACAGTCACCCTCATCTATCATATGGGTCTGGTACAAGAGGCCAGAAGTGGCCGCAGTACAAGGGACTTAGTCCCACCCCACTAGCAATAAAAGAAATAGTAGTAAATTTTGTATTGTTTTAATAATCCTAATTTCAGAAGCCTGAGTAATACTGTTACACCAGTAAGATATTTTATTAAAATGGACAAGAACTCATCTATTGGATAAAAACTCTTATATGGTTCAGTGTATTGTTTAATAATTTTTATACCGTGACCAAACAAAGCGATGTCGTATTGCCGGACACGGTGACAGCGCGGTCTAAATTGTACCGCTCTGTTGCTGGGATCGTGGGTTGGAATCCCAATGGGGGTGTGGATATATGTGTGAGCTTTTCTCTGTTTGTGTCACGAGGTGCAGACAGAAACCTTGTGACGGCCCCACACTCCGTCCTAAGGACTACCATGTGTCTATACATAAGATTCCGAAACCAGAAGAGTGAGAAGCCTTGGCCACTTTGGTCTGTCGTGCCATACAAAAAGATTTTCATACTTGTGGTATATACGTAATTGCTGTTTGAATTGCTTGTTGAACCTTCGGATAAACACAGACAAGATCATGGGTAAGATTGCTTGTTTATAGTGTGGTCGGACCGTACGATAGTTCAGGCGGTTAGTGGCGGCTTCGCACCACGGCGGCCCGGGTTCGAGCCCAGGGCAGATCATGTGGGATTTTTGGTGGATAAAGTGGCACTGGGGCAGGTTTTCTCAAAGTACTTCGGTTTCCCCTGCCAATTCTTATTCCACCGACTGCTCCTCATTCATCATCATCTATCATCTGGAGCTAGTACAATAGGTCAAGTAGTGGCCGCCGTACCCAGTGGACTGTCTCAACCAACCCCAAGAAACTTGAGAAAAACTTAATAGTGTGTGTCAGTTGAGAACTAAAAGACTGGAAGGTGAACTATATTTGTTCGCACTATACATATAATATACATACATATACATATAATTCTGATGTATTTATTAATGAAAGGTACGTGCAGTTCGGCCTGCAGTAGTTCCTCTGCCTCTGATTTCTGGGTCTTTGGCCTGATAAGTTTGCACGGTCCTGAAACAGAGATCACTTCCTCAGCTTGTATCGTTAGAAGAACTTAGTAGTCAGAATGCAGAATATATGCAGGATATTTTAACGGACTATTGGGAAACTTAAGAATGAAAGAAGACAAACAAAAATTGGAAGTGTATAGAACTCAGAAACTGTGTAGAGCATATACTGTATATGTAACATGAATTTCTGGAGTGTAATTTGTTCATAAATAAATGGGTGTACATTGTACAATGTTTGTGCTTAAAAGCAGTTATCTCAGTTAAACTCAAAACATTTAAAATGGGGAATATTTCGTGTCCCTTTTTATTTCGTTATGACCGGGCTGTGCTTACTATCGTCATATTTCTAATAATAAACCCAGAGTCCACCTAACACGTATTATATTCAGTGATATACCGTTTGTGCCGGTCACGGTAGCCGAGCCGTCTAAGGCGTGCACTGTCTTCGCTCGCTCGGAAACCTGGATCGTGGGTTCGAATCCCACTCAGGGCATGGATATTTGTGTGCGGTTTTCTGTGTTTGTGTACAGGTAGAGTCCTTGCGACGAGCTGATCACCCGTCCAAGGAGCCCTACCCTATGTCTAAGATCTAGAAAAACCGAAGTGAACGGAGAAGTTCATGGAGGTAGGCCTAGGCCCACTGGCGCTGTAGTGCCAAGGAAGGAAGGATATACCGTTTACTGCATTGTAGTAGCGTGTAAGTTCTAATTACGAGTCCGAAACAAATGCTTCTGCTGTTCCTTATATCTGAAAGCTTTCACGCCATTCTTGCCCTCAAGTAGTGCGAGTGACAATTCATCAGATCTAAACTCCGTGCTCCGTTTTAAGCGAGTGACAAACTTGGTGGCAATTAAAGAATATAAACTGAGGAATAAAGTTTTAAATGGAACTTACCCTTTTACTATACATCTCCTTGTCTTATATGTCATCAACTTTGACAGCGTCACGTGCGAATTAATGAGTTTTAGTATCGGTTTAATTTACAGCTTTCGCAGGACTTTATTATTTATTCCTATGCATACCTTTTGAGCAGCAGAAAATATACTTGAAGTTACTTCCACAGATGAATATTGAAATTTTATGAATTTCCTTGACATAAACTTTTCATTAGTAGGCTCTTTTATGTCAATGAAATTTCAGTAGTTTCCATGCTTATTTCATAGTTATTTGGCTGATCAATAAACTGCCTCTTACCATGGAACCTAGGATTCATATACAGGAACTTAAAATCTCTACATTGCTTCTGTATATGACCCTTTGGAATATTCGGTTTGGCGAAGAATTTAAAGTTGCAGTGGTACAGTGGATCCAGCAGCAATCTGTGGAGTAGTTTACAGAGGTGATCCATCTACTGGTAGGTCAGTGTGGTGTCTATCTCAGCGTCCACAGGGAGTATTTTAATGGCTTCTACTCCTCGATTCAAAACAATACCCGAACGAATTTCGTTTTAACAACCCTCATAGGTTATCATGAGCGAGTGTAATTAATTTTATTTTTACTACCCATTTATGTAATCCCATAGTAGGTCACCTAGACAAGAAATTCCTCGCCTTTTATAGAACCCAAACATTCTTTACCGTGACCACAATAATTCGCTACTGGTCCCTTTCCTGAGCCACGTGAGACAAATTGACGCCGTCGTATCAAAATCCTTAAGATCCATCTTGATAGCGTAGTTGATTGAGGTACTATGCTACAAGCCCGAAGGTCGCGGGTTTAAGTCCCAATGAGCTGTGTTCTTTTTTATTTATCTACTCCTTCCAACCGCACTGTGTTCCTGGGGTCGACTCAACCTCTAACGGATATGAGAACGATAAATCTTCCTGGGGGAGGGGGGGGGAGGTAAAGGGCAGGCGGCGCTTAAGGCTGACAATCTTACCGCCATCTGTGAGCCGATTATCTGGAGAGAATGTGGGAGCCTCGACGTCTCACTACCATATGGACCTCCACGGGCCCATAGGCTGAAACTTCCTCCCACTTGCAGTGGTTGCTTCATCCAGAGACTCAAATATTTTTCTCCGCACAATACTTGAATTTTCCTCTGTGTCATGATAGCACTTAGGTGTAAGTTTATCCTTAAGTTACCTCGTCTGGGCCATTTTTCTGAGCATGCTTTAGGAGATTTCCAACCTCGGGATTGTTTGTTTCAGAAAGTGATATGTCTGCGAATAAAAGTGCTTTGCAGAGATCTGTAGGAAAAATGGCAAATATAGAAGGTCCTGAAGAAGATAGTGTAGCAGAAGACTCGCCGAGTAGAGGTTGCATAGGTAGCCGATCTTCCAGACCGACGACGGTGGAAATATGCTTGCTCCATCCTCACTGTTATGTGACCTCACAACACTGATGTGCGACAGTAGATTTTCCACATGCCTGTCAAAAGTGAGCACATGCATGAATTTACTAACATACTGGCCTAAACGGGAAGTGGTACTTGATTTCATTTTTCTTATTCGTATAAACTACTTCCAGCCTCTTCGCCAAAGTTAAATTGTGACACTGCAGTACTGTAAACAAACACGTTTCGTGAAGGTCTCCAGCGGTCAGTACTTAGCACCCAATGTCAGTGGTTGCAGTTGCCCTCCCGAGTTTCTGAGTTCGCATTTCACTAGATAAAACAGATGGTCGATTCTCCATCTCTCAACAAATGTCACTTATGCTTTTCTTACACTTAAGTTGATGTAACGCCGGATCCACGCATCAAAATAAAGAAGGTACTTACCGGACGGCTTGAGTCTCTTATCTCTTGCTTCTGATAACAGGTTGCGTAGACTCGTGAAATATTCATTTGCCCATTCTCCAGGACGTATATTATTCACCACGTACGTGTATATATCTCAGAATATCTATTTGCGGTAAAAATAAATGTTGCAGTGTGTTTTATATATGTAATTTATAACAATAATATACTATACTATATTATTAGATTGATTATATGTAATAAATAATCTATCTAACTTGAACGTTACATTTACTTTCATGAGTTTAACAACTGGAAAAATGTTTTTAGCTAGAAATGCATCCCTAGTGCTGTAATTTGTAGATAGTGCGCATGTCTTTAAAACCAAACGTGTTCCTCATCAATTATTTCCAATCTCTGGAAGTCTTCTGTAAGAGTGAGATCCTAGGTTAACCTTCAGTTTCTTTTTATTCTTCTTTCTGAAGCAACATCACGATTCGAGGATTGGTTGTTTCTTTTAATTGTAGAGGAATTTTGGATCCATAAACGGACATGCTGTAAGAAACTTTCGTTGAGGACTAAATTAGTTAAAGGCCTTTTCCTACACTGGATAATGCTGGATAGTATAAGAAAACGGACAGATATCCAAGCCCCGGGCGCGATTTGTACTCGAGCTCTCAGTGTTTGCGGGACCCGAGACGGTGTAATCCTTAGTTTGCTTGCATGAAGTCAGTGTGTTGCAAGATTCTGCAAAGGCCGAGCCTCAGCATTTCTCGTCTCATGCAGCGTATGTGTGAATTTTTTTTTTTATGTGTAAGAAGTGGGTGTGCCTTTGTGGTGTCTTTGTATGTCAGACTCGACTGAACTATTCTGGTAGCCTTCCCAGAGCCTTTCGGACAAAGCAGGGACCAGGACCCTAATCTACCGGCGTGTAACAGTTGCTGCCAGCTAGACGTCACACTCCGGGCTCCTACTGTAGCAGCCCTTCACTGGCCCGCTGACTGCTGCCTCGACCTCAACTGCTGAAGTCACCTCCGCTTGTCTTTACCCCTACCCCTTCTCTTGTTGGTGTTAGGATGGTAGAAGGCCAGTAAGCACAAAGTACGGATGTTTACAAGCTCGATGTATTTTTATGTCTGCATATATGTTTCGTCTCCAGAACTGCTTCTGCGAAACTTGTTATTGTAGTGGGGCTATAGTAATATTTGTTGGATGACTATCGAGAAACTGTTCATTGTGCAAAAAATGTACTTGATATAAATATAGGTAGTATTTAAGAGCTGAAGCTTTTTAATATTATATTTAAGCATCCTGTTGCACTCTATACGATATATGATATAAACTCCGTCCTAAGTGCAAACAATTTATTGTAGGTCCTTCGTCTTACTTACTTCTACACTACATGTTTCGGCCGCAAACGGCCATCATCAGGTGTATACACTCACGTAGCTGTTACACTGCACTCAGTTTAAAATTTAAAACCACAGGTCTTCCCAATTGTTCCCTTCGTCGTTGCTAACAGAATCTACTTCGCTGACATTTGTTTGATTCGTACATTATCGTTGCTACCCACACAAGTCAATTTTGACTTTCATGAACTGGAACTTTTAAAATCTTCAGTTCCAATTTTAAAATTCCTTTAAAACTTTTTTCCAAATTTTAAAATTTTGTTTGTGATATGGCTATTTCAATCAAGGAAACGGCTATTTCTGAGTGTTGAGAGATAGATTGTAGGATCTGTGTTGCGAAATTTGCGACAGTATATTTGCAGATGATATAAATGAACACGAAGGCCGCTGAGGTGTGAAAATAACAAAGGTCGCATTAGCAGAATTGGAGTCGGCAGCATGCGGCACGAGTACCCCGGCATTTCCCGCGAAGATGCTTCGATCAAAACTAGCGAATACCAAATATCAATGTAGTATGAGGTATTTTTTTAAACCGAAAGATAAATATTACACGTTACGTTTTAGACGTTCTTTATAAGGTCATAAATAGAGTACATTACATGGAGGTCCTGCCTGTCTGACGTAGTATCAGCGCCTACGCCGGTGGACAGATTGTCTTGAAAATTGGTATTGGAGAACTCCACTAAGATTTGTCAACTATTTCCGATTTTTTTGGCCATATTCTCCGTAATAGAATCTGGTTTATTTAAGGTCGTGAATGGACTTTTCCATATATCCCATAAACCTTTCCCAGACTTTGTTAGGATTCTACGTGGAAGATTTTTATCAAAGGTTGGTATGCAATTTCAGCCGTTTGGATCCATAATGCAGCCTAGTTTGCATAAATCTATAGATGAATGTTTCTATGTAGCCCATAAACTGTTCCACACATTCTGTTGAGTTCCGTCAAAATTTTTCGGACATTTTCAATTTTCAGCCATATTGATCCATAATAAAGTCTAATTTACGTAAAGATATAAATGGATTTTTTCAGCTTATTTCGTCAGTTCTACATTTTTGTTCAAATTCTAGAATGGAGACTGTCACGGATCTGCGTTTTATTACATATTTTAAGTAAGATTAATAATCTTCAAAAGAACTCCGATGATAATTTTGCGTCCTATATTATGTAGTGGATCATTTCAAATATTGTTATTTATTAGAGATATGAAATGCTAACATCTGAAATTGTTATTATTTCAATGTAAATAAATGTAGAGGGAAGACTGAAAAGCAATTTTATTTATCTGCATCACCAGCTAGTTGTGGATGAATTATACAGATATTCATCTTCACTAATAATATCTTCATTAAATCAAAATGAAATACATATTGTATTTTTTGGCCTTTATTACTTAAATGTTTATTTATTTCAGTAATTAAGTATTAAATCTCCAGACATCTTTAACTAACAATATGTTGAAGAATGCCGACTTTTGGGATGTGGCGCCATGTAGCTCTTGTGTGAACCGACGTTTCGGAGGAACGTATCGTCTCCATCTTCAGGGCAGAAAAACCAGCGAGCGAAAAACCAGCGTGAGCAGGTAGATGCCCACAGCGCCTCATCCCAGAAGACGGCATTCTTCATAGTCACCGCTGTTAAAACCTCAAATCTTACATAAAAATACGATGAATTGTTTTAACTAGTAATACATGAAATTATAAAGACTTCGAAGTTATCGCATTAAAAGTATGTGATTTTAATGTTAAAATAACACATGAAGGATTCAATAGAAGGCCTGTGAATATACCTTATGCATACCTGAAAGCAAACCATGAATTTTAAGAACAATTGTGGCACGTATGATATGTTAAATTTCAAGCCGTAATAAAAAAGTGACAGTCCGTAGGATGGCGTTGCCGATCTGTAGTTTGGACTCTTCATAAAACCCTAACGTTGTCCGGAACGCAGTTTGAGAAAGAGCTTGGTACACTGAATACATAATGATGTAAACAAATCATACCCTTCTGAAATATTATGTTATTAAATCACGGAATTAAGACCACCTTAGGTAAAATATTTTATTGAAATATTGTCACTGTTTTAAAATTACACATAGCGCACCTGTGGTAATACAAAAATGAATGGGGAAAGTGACAGATCTGAATGTGACTTTTGATAAATGAACAAAAGCTGGCGCTGGAATCCGTTGCGTGATGGATGTGTCGACACGACAACGCAAACAACTCGCTCGGGAGTATCATGCGAGAACATGCATTATGTAAATCAAGGGTTCCTCTTTGATCGAGAATGCAGTCTCACCTGATTCCTATACTGACTGTCTCGAAAGTACAGGTCACCAATTCATGTATGAAATCAGTAAGAAAATGTAAGTATAGCCACGTAGCAGCGTTCTTCCTGAAAAGCTGCCAGTAGATCAGCTAGTCAAGAAATTATGCCCCCTGTATGTAACCCAAAAGTCCATCAGCTTATTCACAACAGCCCGCCACTTGCCTCTATTCTGAGCCAGTTGAATTCAGTCCACACCCACTCAGTTCTTTGAGGTCTATTTTAATTTTATCCTACCGTGTACACCCAGGTCTCCCAAGTGGTCTCTTCTCTTCATATATTACGACTGAAGTTTTTTATATGTCTGTCATCTTCCCATGCATGCTACATGTTCCCTACATGTCATCCTCTTTGGATTGCTTTTCCTAATTTTATAGATTACTTAAGGACGCCCTCAGTAACTCAAACTGTATATAGTTGAATGATTGGATGGTAGTGAATAATGAATTGGAAGGTCATGGCCTAATCTGAGGTAGTATCCCGACGTTTTGTTGGAAGGACTTGGGAAGACCACAGAAACACCAGTCAAGATATTCTGTGTCCGGATCAAAATTTGAATCGGTTTAGAAGCGTCACTGCTTAAGTCGACTTGCTCAGTCTGTCGCACTAATAATTCTTGTATTTGGCAAAGATTAGAGCTGCAAATTATGAAGTTAGTTATGCAATTTTTTCCGTTCTGTTGATATTTATTGTGCCGTAGTTTCATATATTCCACTCATTGCTTATTTTATGAGCACTTAAAGCAGATATGTGATATTTAAAATCATTCCATTTTCAATTCTTCTCAACCGATGTGATTCGACATGTGGGATTTGAGGTTCTCACAGCGGTGACTAAGGAGACTGCTGTCTGGCACAATTCATCGTCTTCTGCCATATGACGTCATGTAATCTTGTAGATAGTTAACGACCGTTTCGGAGGAATCTGCTTCCTTCATATTCAGGGCAGAAGAGATGCTTGAACCCCGAAGTTCAGACTGGTAAACTTTTCGGTACAGCCTTCATTCGATCTATAGCAATGGCAACTGTTGTAAATGGATTCAGGAAAGCTCAGACTTAGCAATTAGATCCAATTGAATTCCCAAATGACTTTCTACCTGCGGAGACAACAGACATTCCGGTTCTCCTCAAGATATGCCAGAAACTTCAGCTGGAGGTACAGCTCTGATCAGAGGCCACCCGAATATGCAAGCCTGACGTCATCGTTGACTTCTGGAGAGAGCCACAGTGGAAATGAGAACATAGCAGTACATCCAGAAATCTTGACGAGGGTCAGTCTTCTGCAAAGGGAGTTGAGAATCCAGCACGAAGCTGTGTCTTCAGCAGACTTCTCCTTCAGAGACAGTGTATAAATACCACATGGTGGCACATCCAGCACGAAGCTGTGTCTTCAGCAGACTTCTCCTTCAGAGACAGTGTATAAATACCACATGGTGGCACATCCAGCACGAAGCTGTGTCTTCAGCAGACTTCTCCTTCAGAGACAGTGTATAAATACCACATGGTGGCACATCCAGCACGAAGCTGTGTCTTCAGCAGACTTCTCCTTCAGAGACAGTGTATAAATACCACATGGTGGCACATCCAGCACGAAGCTGTGTCTTCAGCAGACTTCTCCTTCAGAGACAGTGTATAAATACCACATGGTGGCACATCCAGCACGAAGCTGTGTCTTCAGCAGACTTCTCCTTCAGAGACAGTGTATAAATACCACATGGTGGCACATCCAGCACGAAGCTGTGTCTTCAGCAGACTTCTCCTTCAGAGACAGTGTATAAATACCACATGTTGGCACATCCAGCACGAAGCTGTGTCTTCAGCAGACTTCTCCTTCAGAGACAGTGTATAAATACCACATGGTGGCACATCCAGCACGAAGCTGTGTCTTCAGCAGACTTCTCCTTCAGAGACAGTGTATAAATACCACATGTTGGCACATCCAGCACGAAGCTGTGTCTTCAGCAGACTTCTCCTTCAGAGACAGTGTATAAATACCACATGGTGGCACATCCAGCACGAAGCTGTGTCTTCAGCAGACTTCTCCTTCAGAGACAGTGTATAAATACCACATGTTGGCACATCCAGCACGAAGCTGTGTCTTCAGCAGACTTCTCCTTCAGAGACAGTGTATAAATACCACATGGTGGCACATCCAGCACGAAGCTGTGTCTTCAGCAGACTTCTCCTTCAGAGACAGTGTATAAATACCACATGTTGGCACATCCAGCACGAAGCTGTGTCTTCAGCAGACTTCTCCTTCAGAGACAGTGTATAAATACCACATGGTGGCACATCCAGCACGAAGCTGTGTCTTCAGCAGACTTCTCCTTCAGAGACAGTGTATAAATACCACATGTTGGCACATCCAGCACGAAGCTGTGTCTTCAGCAGACTTCTCCTTCAGAGACAGTGTATAAATACCACATGGTGGCACATCCAGCACGAAGCTGTGTCTTCAGCAGACTTCTCCTTCAGAGACAGTGTATAAATACCACATGTTGGCACATCCAGCACGAAGCTGTGTCTTCAGCAGACTTCTCCTTCAGAGACAGTGTATAAATACCACATGTTGGCACATCCAGCACGAAGCTGTGTCTTCAGCAGACTTCTCCTTCAGAGACAGTGTATAAATACCTCATGTTGGCACATCCAGCACGACAAAACACATCTTCCTGACAGAGCAGGTAATCTGACCTGATCTCCCTAGCGTCCAGAGTTAACAGGGGAAAAAGAAAGAAGTTCTTTCTCAAGCTGACGAGAAAGTAGAGAGTGTCTCCGTCAGGCAACTCGCCATCTTCTGGTAAAGACGATTCATTCTGTTTATATTGAAATGAATTGTACTGTATTACCTGGGGACTGGGTAGCTTGTAGAGACTGTAGAAAGTGCGCATTTATATCTTGCGCACGAGAAGACATAGAAGAAGTAACAAGTGTGGGTGGATAATTGTGTATTTTGTACAAAAATGAAGGAAAAACCTCTGTTTTTCCCCATGGGTTAGTTCTGTCTCGCCCCGTATATGGGGGTAAGACGGGGCAATTTACAGTTTTATTTACATTGTAATTTTTCGGTTTAATACTCGTATATTTTTCTCTCTTAAGTACAAGAAGTCATATGTTCGTTTAATGGTCGAATGGAATAATTATTTTTAAATCATCCATTTGATTCTATTCGCTGCAAAGCTGTTGAAACAAACTTGCCCCAACTTGTCGCACACGCATGACGCTAAACTTGTTATCATGGAAACACGGTGTAATTTCGACGGTTTCAAGCCATGTTGACTGTACTCGTACACGTTGCATGAAACTAAGTCATTTGACTGGCGTGACTGAACGAGTTTAGCGGTCTTCACACGAAGCGCAAAGCAGGAATTCCTAGTAAGCCACGATAAAATCCTTCCGTCGCCCATGTAATTGATTGTTGCATTATTTTTACTGTTAAACCATTTGTTGCATATAACCAATCCTGTATTGAAAACCCGTTGTAAGACTTGTAAACCGCCTCTGTGAGCTAGTGCTCAGAGTTCCTATCTACAGATTCAGAAGTCCAGGGTTCGATTCCCGGCGCTACCAGATATTCTGAGAAGTATTGGGTCTGGGACGGGGTCCACTCAGCCTCATGAGGATAATTGAGGAGGTATTTCAAGGAAATAGCGGCGCCTGTCTAAAAACCGAGATTAACGGCCGTGGGGATTCGTTGCGCTGACCACGTGGCACTCTCTATCCGCAAAAGTTGACACTAACTTCGCCGACAAGCGGCTTTCGATCGGTCGGTATTGTTCTCTGGCGGACTACAGGCCACGGAGTTTGTTTTTGTTGTAAGATTTGTGGCAACAAGGTAATTCTGAAAGACAGTTTTCTTGGAAGGAAACTTTCTTGGATCATATGGTCGGAAATCATGCGTGGAAATGTTAGGATAATATTGTCACCAACATGAGAAAAATTATCTGTGAGATTTGGAATGTAGGACAGGACGACAGGATTTCAAATCACGGTAGGAACTGGATTATCTATCTTACATGCCATCCGTGATGCCAAATGAGTACCTTGAGGAGGTGATAAAGTGACCCACTACTGTCATGCAGTGCCGAGGTTAATAATACTTGGAAGTATACCTCCATTCCTCCATCCGTCTTTATGGTGTAGTGCACAGGCACAGAAACGACTTTGCCTTTTATCTTTCCTATTGCAATAGATGGTAGTGATCAGATTCTGGCAAAACTTATTCAAGCAGGAGGCGAAGTATTACGTTCTAAGATCCATAAGCTAATTACTTCTATTTGGCATAAGGAAAAATTGCGTGATCAGTGGAAAGTGTCTATTATTTTACCAGTTCACAGTAAGGGTGTTAAAACTGACTGTGGTAATTATCCTGGAATATCATTGCTATCAACTTCATACAAAAATTTAATCCAAAATTCTCTCAAGGTTAAGTCCATACATTGATGAAATCATTGGGGATCATCAGTGTGGGTTCCGACGTGACAGATCAACTACATATCAGATCTTTTACATTCGTCAGATATTGGAGAAAAAATGGGAGTACGATGAGACTGTACATCAGCTATTCGTAGACTTCAAGAAAGCCCATGATTCAGTTAGGATGGATGCATTGTACAATATTCTGATAGAGTTTTGGATACCCATGAAACTAGATAGGCTGATTAAAATGTGTTTAAACGAGACGTGTAGTAAAGCCCGTATAGGTAAACATTTGTCGGATAAATTTCCTATCCAGAATGGTCTAAAACAAGGAGATGCTTTATCGCCACTCCTTTTCAACTTTGCTTTAGAATATGCCATTAGGAAGGTCCAGGGAAACCAGGTGGGACTGAAATTAAACGGGACACATCAGCTGTTGGCCTATGCCGATGATGTGAATCTACTGGGTGATAATGTAGATACCATAGAAAGAAACACACAAACTTTAATTGACGCAAGTAAAGAGGTTGGTCTAGAAGTAAACAGAGAAAACTGAGTCTCGTCACCAAAACGCAGGGAAAAATCATGACATAACGATAGGAAACTGATGTTTGGAAAATGTGGCACAGTTCAGATATTTGGGAACGACGATAACAAATCAAAACCTGATTCAGGAGGAAATTAAGAGGAGATTGAACTCGGGTAATGCTTGCTACCATTCAGTCCAGAACCTTTTGTCTTCTCGTCTGCTGTCCAAAAACATAAAAATTAGAATATACGAAACTATAATATTGCCTGTGGTTCTGTATGGGTGTGAAACTTGATCTCTGACATTAAGGGAGGAACATAGACTGAGGGTGTTTGAGAACAGGGTGCTGAGGATAGTATTTGGACCTAATAGAGATGAAGTGACAGGAGATTGGAGAAAACTCCATAATGAAGAGCTTCATAACTTGTACTCTTCATCAAGTATAATTAGAATGATCAAATCAAGGAGGATGAGGTGGGCAGGGCATGTAGCACGAATGGAGGAGAAGAGAAACGCATATAGGATATTCATAGGAAAGCCAAACGGAAAGAGACCACTGGGAAGACCAAGGCCGTAGTTGGGTGGACAATATTATAATGGATCTTAGAGAGATAGGATGGGATGATATGGATTGAATTTGTTTGGCTTAGGATAGGGACCAGTGGAGGGCTCTTGTGAACACGGTAATGAACCTTCGGGTTCCATAAAATTCTGGGAAATTCTTGAGTAGCTGCAGATTTGGCGGCTCCTCAAGGAGGGTTCAGCTCCATGAGTAAGTAAGTAATTGCAATAGAAGACGTAGTTCTTCGAAACTTCAGAGTGCGTCATTTCAGCGGCAGATCCTTTTGATACTCGTTCAGTCGTCTTGCTAGCAGCATGTAGACGATGTAGACCACTGTGCGCTGTTTTGCATACATAATTTCAAGCTTCGTGTAGACGACGCTGTCATGGGTCATAACGTGCTTGTCACACGCAGCCCTCTTGAGTGTGTTCGAATACCCTGACGAGAGCTCGTAATTACAGGTTTTGGAGTACGCATGTGTTAGCGAGCAGTTCTCGATGTGATAGACATCAGCAGCTCCCTGTGTTAATTGAGTTTGGCCTCACCGAATTTCATTTTTCTCTGTATACGTGAATTGACGAGTTCTCTCACGGAGTATAGCCAGAATAATAATATTCTAACCGCAAGCTTAATTTTGGATGCTATCGTCCGCCTAGACTCTTATTTATGTTTCATCTAGCGACACTTTCTCTAGTCAAGACTGTAGCATAAAATGATACGATAATTATTGAATGATGAATTGGAAAGTACGTGGAAATTTGAAGTTCGCAGGAATGGGGGAGAAGAGGAATGCATGTAGGATATTGGTGGGAAAGAGACTACTAGGAAGACCAAAACGTAGGTGGGTGGACAATATTAAAATGGATCTTAGAGAGACAGGATGGGATGGTGTGGACTGAATCTATCTGGCTCAGGATAGGGACCAGTGGAGGGCTCTTGTGTACACGGTAAAGAACCCTCGGGTTCCATAAAATGCTGGGAAGTTCTTGAGTAGCTGCACAATTGGCAGCTTCTCAAGAAGGGCTGAGCTCCATGAGTGACGCCGGAATTTGCTGGAAGGAACTGAGACAACCAGGTACTTCCAAAATACTAAGCAACAGTGCGACCCACTCAGTCACGACGCTTGGTTCTATGCTATTGTATTGCTCCAATGCGAATAAATACTCGTAATTTTTCTTTTCTGTTTTTGTTAGTCTGGGTCTAACAGATAGGCATGTGTCAGTTGCATGCCCCGCATCAATTAAATACAGCTTCCCTGATGTAGCTTATATTACATCGGTTGCTTATTTGGGGGCCGATGATGTTTGCTGACAGTTGCGTTTCCACTTGCCTTAATTAGTAGTTCGTACCTGATTCTAACGGATATTCTGACAGAAGAACGCTTGGAATTGGCGTTCATGACATGGATACAATAACGGAACTAATTATTTAAAATTTTAAAGTAGTTTTATATTGAAATCCCGATAGACCCCCATTCTATAATTTAATCAAATGTTAAGGGCGCAAAGATGCACATCCACAGCCCTGTAATAGAATTGTTATTTTCCCCCCGGAGTGCAATTACACTTGCAAAATTAAGTTATATTTCATTATGTACGGCGTATATATAGACAAAGTAATAATAATAATGATAATAATAATAATCTTAATTTGTTTTATTTATGTTCTGACCCAACAGCCTAATGACAATTGCAGAGTCGGCACGAATACAAGAGAAAAACACCGCTGGAAGGCAACAAAATAATAGAGTGAGTTAATAGCACATGCTAATAACAATCGAGTTATCACAAAACAGAGTTAACAATAAGAAGAAATTGTACATCCATACGTAACGTATATTGAATACAAACAATTTTAAGGTATTTTAATAAACAAAGCGCCATAACTAATATGAAATATGATCGAGGGATACAGTTTGTTTTCAAAATGTATCGACATCTCTACAAATAACGATAATAAATGAGGCACATCTATCAGAAGGACAATTCGTGCATAAGAAGTAGACAGTGAACATAGGAAAGTTCCTGAGATACTGATCAGGAACGCGAACACAAACAGCAGGCCTATTCACAAGGTTAGGGCTGTCTTCATATAATAATGGGATCTTCATATACATTTGATGAGGAGTCTGTCTTCTTATGCGTATTCTTTGTTCAATTTTCCAATCCGCTTAACAGATTTATGTGAAGTTGAGTGTAGCTGAATGTACATCCAGGTAAAGTCCCTGTGCTTAACTAATTAAGCACTACGCCATGGAGACGTATGGGGAGTGGATGTATAGATCCACATATACTTGACCTCGGCGCTAGATGGAGATGAGTGGTCAGCTTCACGCCCCGGCCGTGTTACCCCCGGGGAAAGAGCCTTGGTACCCATTAGATTGGTGGCTGGGTGAGCCCTAGAGCCGGTCTGGACGACGTGGAGAAGAGAAAAATCTTTCTCCTACCGGGACTCGGACTCCATTCCTTGTCTAATTTTCCAGTCCTCATAATGAATTTGTATGTATTTCAGTGTAGACGAAAGTACATTCGTTAATTAAGAAACTGCATTAAACCCATGGAGAATATTTATTTTGGAAAGCTAACAGTCGCTCAGCTGCTCAATAAGTTCATTACCTTATATGCAATACAAAGGTTCACCACACATTCACAATACCCTACCACTGGACCTTATGCTGAGCATATTAATGAATTTCTTCCCTTTGTGGTCCACTAAAAATTCAACTGGCACTTTATAAAAAAAATGGATACTTGTGTAATATAGGCCTACGTCTGCCATTGATTCAACTGGCACTTTATAAAAAAATAGATACTTGTGTAATATAGGCCTACGTCTGCCATTGATTCAACTGGAACTTTATAAAAAAATGGATACTTGTGTATTATAGGCCTACGTCTGCCATTGATTGAACATGTCAACAACAGGTTTACATCCACGGTAAATGAACGTTGAAGCCAGTCGAGTGTACCGTAATGGCAAGGATAAATGTCGAAATTACAGTAAATCTCTCCAGTCTCGCTTTCTTGTTTTGTTCTGTTGGATGTAATGGTTTTATGTCCGAAAAAGAAAGTGTCGAGCATCTCTGCCTCTCTCTTATTCCGCTCCTGTCACCATCAAACAAAAGAAAACAGTGTGGGGATTGTTTCCAATTGCTGCTTAAAATAGGTTGCTGAGTATTACTGTCTTTGAGAGACTTGGAAACAGAACTGGGACAACTGACGCTAGATTTATACCTGTCTCAAGTTCTAGCTAAATCAGAAAATATCCACGTGTAATAGTATACTTCCTGTGTTCATATGTCAGCTATTTGTCACGTGAATATTCAAATTTTTTACTTCATGTCAGCTAACTCCATTGAAGAGAGTCCGTCCTGATGAGTTCATAGTGGCTTAGCTAGTCAAAGAACTTCTCGCCTTATACTGAATACAGAACTTCACTGCTGTGTTCACAATCATCATTGGACCCAGTCCTGAGCCAGATGAATTCATTGTACACCAATATCACCTATTTAGCCGGTCACGATAGCCGAGCGGTCTAAGGCATGTACTGTCTTTGCTCCCTCGGAAGCCGGGATCGTGGGTTCGAATCTCACACAAGGCATGGATATTTGGTGTGTGTATGCGTTTATTCTGTGTTTGTGTTGTCCTGTGTTTAGGTAGAGGCCTTGCGACGAGCTGATCACCCATCTAAAGAGTCCTGCCGTTTGTAAAAATGATCAATGAAGCTGAGAATTCAGCCCTATGCTCCAAAGTGGGAGCGAAGAGGAAGAAAAATTACCTATTTAATTAGGATTTGTTTTAGTTACATCCCCAAACCTACGCTTTGGTTTTCCAAGTCGTTTCGTCCCATCAGATTGTCCACGTAATATTTTGTACGTATTTCACACGATACCATGCATGGCATATAACCAGCTCATTTCATCTTCCTTGATTTGGTCGCCTCTAATAGACTGCGAACAACCGATTATATTACGGAATAAATAGGCGGGACTGCATTTAGAGTGGTTGAAACTTTCATAAATCCAGAAAGTGGGGCAGTATTATCGTTTTTTTTACATGTTTTAATATTTTGTATTTTTGAGCGAAAATAATTTTCGCATAAAGGGTACGGACATTCGCGCTAATGTTTATATTGTAACGTTCATTGATATTTTGAGCAACTACAGTCCCGCCGTTCGTGATCACTTACGCTTATGAGATCAGTTCTGTGTTCACTCATCACTTAACAGCTGCACCACTTCTGTCTCATTGTACTGCACTGTATTGGAGGTGTATACGTGTTTATCAAGGCTATTTCCTGTGGCGCTACAGCCTCAGTTTGGGCCTAGGCCTACCTCCATGAAACTCTCCATTTCACTTCGGTTTACTAGATCTTACATATACGGTAGGACTCCTTGGGCGAGTGATCAGCTCGTCGCAAGGCCTCTACATGTAGACAAACACAGTAAAACGCACACAAACATCCATGCCCTGAGTGGGATTCGAACCCACGATCCCGGCTTCCGAGCGAGCGAAAACAGTGCATGATATCAAGGCTATAGATTATTATTATTGCAGTATTTATGTATTTATTTATTATGTATTTATTATTTATTTGCGAAAAGTGCTTTTAGTTGCAGAAATTATATAGTGTAGAATATATGGCTGTTCATAAATAATGAATTACAAAGGATCTGGAAGGAAAAGGTTGTGGCCTAGTATGAGATACTGTCTCGGGATTTCCCTGGAGTGCAGGAAGATCACGAAAACCTTCAAGCTAGCCAGTCTCAGGGCTTAGATTTCCCATACGCCTTCATGGCCTAGTGCTTAATTAGTTAAGTAAAGGGACAACTTTACCTTTTACCATTAGTCCAGCCCCTCTGCTCCTGAAGCAAAGAGGCACGCAAGCTCTCTCACCACGCCTAGGTTGCAGACAGTGGCGAGGGAATCCCCCCCCCCCAGACGTCCAATATGCAACTCATATACCCTTTATCTTAATCTGATTATAATATCAACTAACGAAATTTTGCTTCCATGACAGGCAAATTCCGTAATTGGAACGGAATTGCATTCCTAAAAACCCGTGTGTCACGTGATGGCTGATCGCTTAGAGACGCGCATAGGCATGGCCGGCCGGCTGAGGATGCGTCCGTTCAGTGCAGTGCAGAATGCTTAGAGCGGGTGACATTAAGTCCAGTCCAGTTCAGTAAATTGCTGGTGGCCGTCACCAGTACAGTTGCTCTTGGTTTTGGGACCCATGACCATATTTTTGTTCTTTCCACATTTGTACTTATTGTGAAATGGGGCCTTCTCTTCGACGAGAAGAGAGGTCTGAGTACTACTGTTCACTCCCATTCTACTGGGCAATGACTCAGCGGGCTGTCACTCGCTCACCCACTCACTCAGTCACTTTAAAGAAAACTCACTGGCTGGCTGGTAAATTGCTGCTTGTTCTCGCCAGCACAGTACTATGTCCCACGGGACTCACGACCTTATTTTATTGTCTGACGACTCTGGGAGCCTTTAGAATAACTCTCTTCAACTCCGGGAACATAAAGCCATATCACACGTGCTTTATATCTTATTGGTTCATACCTAACAGGAAACTCGGTACAGAAGTCAATCCCAGTCATGAGTGCACTGTTGTCCTTCCTCGGTAACGTAAACTTGTGTCTCAAAGGAAATTCCATTTGGAAACATTTTAACTTAATGGATCAGTTTCGCATTCTTTCACCCCAAATAAACTAAACGGAACGAAATTGGCGATACCAGGATTTTGCACTATTGGCAAATATTGGCATATGTTTGTTTTGCAACCTTAAGTACAGTTATTTCGCAGTAACCGAAATAATCTATCTCTGCTTCAACCATGTTTCCGATTTTGGACGGTTACGGAGTTGTGACCGTTTTTTTTTTCATTCTCGTACACGCCCTCGTGTGAACCGCGTCTATCGTCTGACGGGTCGCTATTTTTAGCCAGCTACAGACCGACACTTGAGAGGTACCTAAGGCGTGGTGGTTTGTATGTCCGGCCACGGCTATTGTGGCGGCTACTGGTGTTCAGAACAGTTCTCATCTCGGTGCGTCTGCTACGTTCACGAAGCCATTTACATTTTCATTTGAGGAGTATGCAGATGATTTATGTGTACGGGTTTTGTGACGGTAACTCAGTTCTTGCCTTAGCTGAATACCAGCAACGGTTTCCGAATCGTAGAATACCGAACCGGAGAGTGTTTAGTGGAGTTTACCAGGCATTGCGAGATACCGGTAGACTTCCCGGCGTTCGTATTGCAGCCGAGCGTGGTGTTAATGAAGGCGTCAATGAATAAGGCATTGTTCGTATGGTACACCGCGAGATGCTTTGCTCGGTCGCATTCTGGACGCCGCTGACCACATAAGAAACAGTCAGCTGAAGCTGCTACGTGCTACCCGCGCGGTTCACAACCGAGCGGCATCCTGTGTTGCGACCGGCGGTGGCATTTTCGAAAATCAGCTTTAAGCACCGATCAATTCAAATTAAAGGTAATTTCACGAAGTTAACTTTACATTCATACTTTAAATACATCATGTATTATGCTGGTTTATTATTTTGTTCCGTTTATTGTCAGTAATTGTTACCTTCTATTCTGAGTTTAAAACGGTCATAACTCCGTAACCGTCCAAAATCGGACACATGTTTATATGAACTTCTTTGATCACAAAGACCTAGGAAATCACCTCCTGCAGTCGTGAAACACCCTGTATAGAGGAATAGATGCAGCGCGGGAAAGCTAGCAACGTTTCCACTTAAAAATTAAATATGTGTGTAACTCAAAGAGCCGATCACAGTGGCCGCGCGGCCTAAAGCATGAACTGATTTCGCTCGCTCGAACGCTGAGATCGTGGGTTCGAATCCCACTTGAGGTGTGTGTATATATATGTGTGCCTTTATTCTGTATTTATGTTTTCCTGTGTGTAGGTAGTGGCCTTGCGACGGGCTGATCACTCGTCCAAGGTATCCTACTATCTACGTAAAAAAAATTACGAAACTGAAGAAGAAGCCAGGGCCCAACAAAGGGTTGACGTGCCATTGATGAATGAATGAATGTACTCCAAAGAGCAGACCATACAATATAAACGAAATGGACCCCAAGACACTCTTTGCATTATCACTTCTGTCGTTCCGCTTTTTGTAGGCCCTACGCGTAAAAAGTGTAAGTGTATATCGCAGTTAAACTTAAATTACACGTCTATTCCGCGAGAGAGGCCCTTGTATTAAGCCTCTGATTGCTAAATGTGATTTTTAAAATAAACTCATTCCATGATACTGGTAGCTTCTGGTTCTCTTTGACAAAATGCAGTAAATCAACAAATGTGCCGAGTTTGTCAGCGATATACCGTATTTACGCATGTATAGGCCGCACATTTTTTGCCAAAAATTCAAGAGGAAAACTGGGGTGCGGCTTATATTCGAAATATTCGAAATCACACTTCATTTAAAAAAAAAATTGTATTCATAATTATTTCGGAATAATTTCTACTCCTGAAATAATATTCAAAGAAAATTATTTTTTCTATAATTTCTGTCTGAAAATTGTGCTGCGGCCTATACACGCACGCGGCCTATACATGCGTAAATACGGTATCTCGTTCATAGCATTGAAATGATTAACATCAGAAACTGTGTGAACGAGTTTATTGACTCCATGTCAAAGGATATTCTGTGAAGAGGTGGTCAAGCAATTCCTTATTTTTGGAATGTGAAAGCTGATCACCATATTCAGAAGTGTCCGGAATTGTACTGTCTTCTACCAACGGAATGTGTTCCACCGCTTCACATCCTGTTCTCCAGAATCCATTTTGATGTTATTTTTCCATCTTCTCCTGGGTCTCCCAAGTGTTTGCTGAACCCTTTGAGTCACGGAAAAGTCTGACTCAGCTGTACACCAAAACGATGACAAACAAACTATTGAGTTAGAAAAAATATTAAATAGAAAAGAGCTGTCTTCAAACTACTTAACTTTACGGTGTAATAATAATAATAATAATAATAATAATAATGCATTCAGAATCTGGCTTATTCTAATTTCAGACTGTTTTCTATAGTACATTAATTCCCAACCCCCGTCAACCTTGTGCTTCCATGAGGATTTTTCCGGAATTATATGCGAAAATTCTTCCAACTCTTCAGTTCAGTATAAGCAACATAATTGTTATTGCTTTCTAAACATTCAATTTTATACCCTCTAGCTTGAACAGATTCAAAATTAATTATGAAAGAATGAACCCTCTTTTATCATTATTATTATGGTTAATTTTGAAGATATAAGGGCATGTAACACGAATAGGAGATAATAGGAACGCATATAGGATTTTGGTGGAAAAAAAAATCCTGGAAGAAAGAAACCACTAAGAAGACCAGCATGTAGATGAGAGGATAATACAGCATTTAGATGGATCTTAGAGAAACAGAGTAAGTGGTATGGACTGAATTCACCTTGCTCAGACAGGGGCAAGTGGCGGGCTCTCGTGGACACGGTAATGGACCTTCAGTTTCCTTAAAACGGTGGGAATTTCTTGAGAGACTGAAAAGCTGTTGGCTTCTCAATAAGGATACAGCTGCATGGAGTTAATTAGTCAGTAGGATAGTTAGTTAGGGCAGCAGTTACCCCCTCAAAATCTGCTAAACAGAGTTGTCTAGAAGAGCAACAAACTTCCTCCAGTAAGCAAGCTCCTCAGTACCGTGGCAGTATTGCCAGCACCAGCGGCCTCATATGAGAGGGGTTTTATATTACGAATATTGTGAAGAGCAAATGTAAGCCGTTATAATAGGCAATAATAATTATCAACATGATTGGCCCAAGTATGGAATATTCTGACGCAACGAGATATATAGGACAGTGTTATTTTTCACACAAAGGGATTCAGTCATGTTAAGTTCGTCTGCAATAAAAATCCGATGTGGCTACCAAAAGCAGACCTGTTGCAAAAGTTGTAATATATTGTGACGTGCTGCCAAAAACCGGACTATGGAGCGTATTTCAGCGTTCGTTGCTGTCCAACGGATAACATTTCCTATACAGCGGAATGGAATGCAGCATTGGAATTCTAACAGTGAGTTTCCACGGTTACAACGAATTGTTCGAAGCATTGTATGACAACGGGAAAACCGAACTGTTGGAAAGGTGTTCTATAAACGGTCCGCAAAAGGCCTATTTAAATGGGTTGAATGGACCAGACATACAGTTGAGTTCTGCAAGTTGCCGAGAACAGTTCAGTTTACATTTGACCGTAGGAGAATAGTCAGTAGTCAATTGGCTTCGACTGCAGCAGAGTCAGTAATTGTGATATTGAAATTGTGAATAACTGCACTTGTAAGTGTAGAAGAGTTTGGCTAATAAACATATTCGCCAAATCCGAGACCTGCGTTCATTTATTTGGCGTGTGACATAGGCAACACGTGACAATATTTTGTTTTGCCTGGCTTCGAAAAAATTTAGCTGGTTCCCAACCCTGGCCTAAAAGTTTTCCCACTAGACATATGAAAAAGAATCAGTAGTCCCATCCAAAATTCCTTGCTGCACCATCCACTGCATGGATTTGTTTCATATAGTAATTAATTTATTATTATTCCTTCATAATTAATTTCATTTCGGTATCTGACACCTGCGAGTCTAGATACTTAGATGTCTGTAATGAAAATTCGGGCAGTCTTCTAAGGATGGTGTGTTCAAGGTTTCTCACTCGGGTCGGATGAAAAACTAGAGGGAAATTCTAATTTGTTTCTTTAGGATAAGAAAAAATAATAATGTTAAGGATAGTTATTTATTTCTTGTGGAATCCTTGGAAACGGCACAGCTTTTAATAAGCTGCACAGCAATCGAATTGCACTTTTATGTTTTTCCATTCCTTATGATATGTTTTTGTGTGTTGCAGGTTGGTGCCTCCTCCGTTCGGCAGTCACTGAGCCGTCCACTGCCTGGTGCCTGCTGTAGGCATCTTCCGCCCTTCGTTGTTAAATTCCGAGTTGTACTTATTATATTCTAAAGTCAAATGTTACTGCGTTGTTTCTAAGAAATAAGTTTGTTGAAATATTACTAATAAATTTTATATGTATAAAATTGGCTTTAGTGGAAAATAATATATATTCTGGGTGTATAGTATACAGCACGTTAGAGAAAACATTCTCTAGTTTATTTTTCGGGCGCGGAAAGTGACAGTCTTTATCTTGCAAACTGGAACTTCTACGAGTCCCAGAATACAATCTTGACCGTACTACCGTTCTCACTGAACACTGATGTTAACATTTATCCTCCTTTACCTTCAGAAACAGCTGCGTCGTATGTTCTTTTGAACGAAGATCAAGTTACCTTTGCACGCGATTGATTCTTTTGCGAGGGACGATAGTTACTTCCAACAAGGATTGGAATGTCCACATGGGCACCCAGAAACACCGTTGTATTTCTTAATGTAGTGACTGGATAACTGCAAAATCTAGAATGGCCACAGCAGTTGTGTTGTGTTGTGCATACTCTCTGAACTTTTTCAAATTCAAAATTTCGATTCTCGTAAGAGCGTTGCATTGAACATAATGGGTGAAGATCAACAGCTTTTCCGCGGCAGTCCAGCTCGCCGCCTATCTCAGCTATTCGACCCGCTGTCCCGCATGTCAGAGTTCACGTGCTCTACACCTCCGTCCTCCGCCCCCGCTAGCCCGCGATTACTTCCTCGACGGTCTCGCCTTCATCTTCACACTTGTAGTGCCTCTCCGCCGCCACCGCCTCCCCGTCCTCATGCCGCCTCCACCTCTGCTGCAGCTCCTCTCAGTTCTTCCACTTCATACCTGTTTGATCTGATGGATGTCGAGCCATCGGCGGGGTTGCCACCTCATTATCATCACTGGGGCGAAGACCTTGCTACGACCGGTGGAGGTATCAACTGGCAGGAGAGATGTTTGGAACTGCAGCTGGAGTTACATCGGTTCAAACACCAGGCGGGACGTGTCAGAGACTTGTTGAAAGAGAAGGTAGGATCTCGCACATGCACTTTATAATACGGGTTGGCCCAAATTTCAGTTACCTTAAAACATTCCCTCATATTAACGAGGACGTTCAGATTGGAACCTGTCATTGAATTTGTCGTATTGTATCACAGCATTGTTAGTTGTGCGTAGTGCACGGAGGGTCTCATTTCGAACAGTTTTTATAAATTCAGTACTTAATAAAGACATCTTAAAAGCATTTTAGTTTATATTTCACTAACCAGTTAACTGACCTTTGGGACATTCTGAGTAGAATAGATGCAGTGCTTCCTCTCGATGTTCTTCTTACTTTTATGGGTGTACTGTGCAGACATTCAGAACCCACAGTTATCACTAAAAGAAGACACCTTGAATACCGGACCAGAGGCGAGAGGACATTTCAGTGACCTCTAATGAAATATTTGCCTGACGTGGATTGCATTGCTCAAGTGGTTTAGTTTGAGAACTGACGAAACTTCGAAATTTTATATCAGTGTGAAGGCAACCCTGAAATATTCGACTTAAATCTATCTTCAAAATGACTAGTAATATTTAACGAGAACGTCAAGTGTCCTTATATTAACGGGTTAACCCCCCTCCCCTCATGCCTACCTAATCATCCGTATAGCTGATTAGCTTAACAGCAGTTTGGAGTGATATATCGTCATAAACATAAAGGGGCTGCCCCGTCTTGCATAAACATAGGTCGATTTCTGGAGACTCAAGTTTTCTCGAAACGTGTGAGAAAAGTGAAAGTGATCAGTTTCGCATTAGCCAATGTTTAGATTTGCAGGAATCTTCAAATTCTCTTTAGCACCCTGCCTTTGGGGTCAGGGCATTAATGCCATGGTTCAACATTGAAAATCGTACAAGTTCGATCTTGTAAAGTTTCAGATTATGACAGTTTTGCAGTTGCAGGACTTCGCTGGCAGACAGCCCGGAGATTGCTAGTGTAGTGCTTCTAGCACCAAAATTAATGGATCAAACAGATCATTGTCATTGTGTTACAACTGCCACAGTTGTTTATTATTCATACTAAATGTTTACCTTATGTTAATAATTTGTTCGAATGGTTGGAAGAGCCGTAGTCTGCATGAAATAAATTAATAACTCTTCGAAGCAGCTGGGCAAAATAACCTTCTCGGAGAGCTAATGGAGAGATAATTCGCAGTTGTCCAGCAGAGTCTCATGGCGCAAGCGCATATAACTTACTACACAAAGTCACATTAAGTGTGCTTGTATCCTTGAGATCCTTGTATCGCCAGAGAAGGACCTCAGTATGCATAGATGCTAAACGATGCCCCTATGATATAGCGCTCTAGAGTATATTACTCTGCTAATTGAGGTTCAGCTGGAGTCTAGAATGGCGATATTGCAGATATTTGAGATATTTTCCTCTGTTTGGCTTGATTTCAAGGCCAGGCGGTTATGAACTTTAAAAGGAATTCATTTGCCTATTTATCGAGATTGATGGCCCTTTGGACGTTGCACATTGTTCGGTGTTGTAAGAACATAAAAGAATATGACATTTCCGAAACTCGGTCTGTTTCCATCCTCATACGAGGGGGTGTGAGACACCTACTTTGTTGTGTTCGTTAGTAACGGACCCAACAGAGTACACCTAGATGTCTCCCACCTCGTCACCTGAGGACAGAAACAGATCCAGTTTCCAAGCGTTGTGTTCTGTTGTGTTTTTTAGAATACTGGACGATGGACAAAGCCCCAAAACCCAGTAATCCCGAGTGGTATACACCATCGTCAGAACACTTCAGAATCTACTTGCCAATTTGTATTACATACAGTTAACATTTCCATGTAGGTGTAACGTCATTAGCTGTGATCTACAAGAGCTCATTTTACTGTCACTAGTGAACTGCTCGTTGAAAATTTGGCAATTCCCATCCCTAGCTGAAGTTTCTACAGATAACCCTTCCATTGTTCCTCTCTTAGCCCATATTTTAACATGTCTAGCTAGGCAACGGCGCGATAAACACTTTCTCGCTTAAGCGCTTGACAACAATGCATGATCAGCAACGACTCAGTAAACACGTTAAAACGCGCAGCAATATAAGCTGTATCTCAGTGAACGAATATTTATTGCTCGTTGCTGGGCAACAGTCGGCGCACCAATGAAGTCGCTGGCTAGGAATCACATGACTTGTTTTCTACAGATCCGCGCCGAAGGTTTATACAGACAACAAAGGTCGTCTGCAGTCCGTCGTAAGCTGGAGGAGCGAAATAAAAGCTGCAAGGCAGTTGAGAATACAAGAACGAGAATGGAGCGTGTCCTGAGTGAACTGTGAAGATTAGTTGAGTACAGATTAGGGCATAGGAGTACGGAGTGATTGAAGGCGAAATAACAAGAAGACTTCCTGGTGATTTGAAGTGTTAGTTTCTGTGTTGAGATCTGTTTCTAGGAGATGACTAGTGGAAACTGAGAATCCTAGTGTGTATGTGTGTAACACTGAAGAAGTATAAAGTGTAGCGATAGCGTAGCACTAATTTTAATTAAGAGAGAGTGTGTAACCGAAGTGCTAATAAATCCAATCATCCAAAATGGAACCCATCGTTCTCGTCACGCGTACCAACCTACACATGATATTATAGGCTTCAAAGGACACTTAAAAATGGCGATTTAACTAAATCTGTCTATGCTTGCTGTGAATTCTGAAGAGTTCTGGAAAGGCAGCTTAATAGAATATGCACTGCTACTCTCTAGAGATAACTTTTCTTTTTCAGCATAGATCGAGATTGCCGTAAATACCGAAGCATATGGGCCTTCAGTTTGCTTCTATTGTTGCCATCTTCTGGTCATATTCGTAACTGTTAGCAACTCTACATTATAAGGACAGACCGACAAAGAAACACTACCACAAAGAGAGGAAAGAAGGAAAATGTGGAAATTGTGGGTAATAAGAAACACCCTTGTGCCTAGTGAAGTATGTGCTACCCTATACGATCAATAATGCGAAATTTAGCGCCTTAGTTCGCCACAGTTCTCTGAAGTCGCAGTGATGTAATATCTGCAGGGTCTGACGCCATATTGTTGAAACTAATTTGAAGTACTGCTAGGTGTTTTCAGTCAGACGAACATAATTTTACAGCTCTTATATTATCAAACATTTATATAGTGAACTAGCATCTAGACATAACTTACAAAATATGCTACTTTTGGATCAGTCTCAGTGTTCTATAATCTGACGTTCTCATATCTTTATCAACTTTAGTTTCAGGATGGTGTGTCAAGGTATTATGGAACACCTGCATGCTTTTAATATGGAATAATGTTCCATATTTCCCCTCAAAATAATTTATATATATATATAATATCGTAAATAATAAAGAAATACTTAATAATTAAAGCAGAATGTTCCCAAACTGTGGTTCCCGTATTTCCAAATTAAGTTTTTGTGCCCACTTAAAGAAAACATGATAAATAGTATAATTTATCTGCAGTATAATTAATTAGGTAGTTCCGTGCTACCACTTCTTAGGTCGCTGGCTGAAATTCCGCTGGCTCCAGTGGTAGTCAGGAACAAATTTGAGGCAAGGTTTTCTTGAGTAATTCACGTTTTCCCCTGCCAATAGTGCTTCATAATTTATTCCACAGTAATCTTCATCTTTCTCAACGTCTGAAGTTACCCTCAGTGTACACAGAGAAATGAAAGTAACAGATTTACTTATTTTTGGACGGGCCTGCATGATGATACTATAAATTGTGCAAGGAAAAGTAAAAAGTAAAACAAGTATAGCTATCCCTGTAAGAGGCCGTGAAGGCCCATAGGGTTGTGAGACGTTGAGGGTTCCAACATTATGTAGACAATCGGCTCAAAGATGGCGGTAAGGTTATAAATTGTGCAAGAAAGGGCTGTAACCTGTTTCAGAAATGCCTGTTACCATGGGTAAACTAAAGCATGGGGAAGGAAAGAAGAGGAAATAATGGGACCATGCTAACATGACAGAAACAGTTAAAGTCGGTAGAGAAACCCACACGAGATTAGTGAAAGCTTAAAGAATATTCTTTGTGCCTCGAATTACTTTCCTAACATTGTTCATGAAAACAGACGTCGTGTCATATTGAAATTCTAAACATTCCTATTCGTAGAAAACCAATGTCATCCAAAAAAAGTGGTGGAGACACTGGACCGATACCTGCTGATAACGGAAAAGAGTGCAGTACTGCTTTGGGCATACAAGGATGGGCTTACGTCATTTGGAATACCATTTTGCAAAAATGAACTTTCTGAAACAAATTTCTCATACGAATCAAAGCCCTGGTAAAGACTAGATTTATCCCTTTAGACAACACCATGGCGAACGTTTTTCTCTCCGAAAACCACTAGAGCCACGTTTGCGAAAATCCGCATGTTCATCAAGGAAGATTCTTTTTCGGGTTGTTTAAAATTCTATAAGAGGAATTTGAGAGGAAGATGTATCAAGTCGCCGAGGTGTTTAATGTTGATGAGACAGGCTTGTGCATAGTTCAGTCCCAACAGCCAGACGTCGTTGGTTTGAGAGGGACACGTGAAGTGGCAGTGATAACATAAGCAGAGCGGGATTTCTTGATTAAGCTTGTTTGTTTATGAGTGACGGGGGAACCTATGTTTTCCCTTGCTCATTTTCCCAGAGTTTCAGCCCGGTTGATGAAAGGTGTTCCGTCGGGTTCTGTTGCTGGCTGACATGCATCAGTGTGACAAAGAAGGAAGCCTTCGCGAACATTTTGCGGGAAAGATGAAACTAACAAAAAAAAAGAAACGTTTATGTTCATATTCGTCTGATATAAGTCCCACGTTCTAAATCTAATGTTACTGAGCTGGCTTGAAGCGAGATTGTGACAATTGTATGTTTACGTTCCCACTCAACGCAGAAATTACAACTGTTGGAAAAGTTATTAGTTGGCCCTCTGGAAACAAAACTCTTCAGCAAAGCAAAGGAACATTTACCCCAGAATCAAGGATGCCATGTTAACTACTTAGGCGTGGCGGAAATTTTCGGAAGAACTTACTTTAGGGCACTGACTCTAGAAGCAGCTGCCAACGTATTCAGGTAGACAGGACTCTTTCCCGTGAATGACCAGATATACGCGTATCAAGACTAGGACTTTGCTTCTCCCCAACTGCAACCAGATATACGGAATTTTCGCCTGTAATATTTCAATTTTGCCTGTGGTTCTGTATGGGTGTGAATCTTGGTCTCTGACATTAAATGAGGAGCATAGACTAAGGGTGTTTGAGAACAGAATGTTGAGCAGAATATTTGGACCGAAGAGGGATGAAGTGACAGGAGGTTGGAGAAAACTGCGTAATGAGGAGCTTCATAACTTGTACTCTTCTCCAAGTATAATTAGAGTGATGAAGTCAAGGAGGATGAGGCATGTAGCACGAATTGGGGAGAAGAGCAATGCATATAGGATATTGATGGGATAGCCAGAAGGAAAGAGACAACTGGGAAGACCTAGGCGTAGGTGGGTGGACAATATTAAAATGGATCTTAGAGAGATAGGATGGGATGGTATGGATTGGATTGATCTGGTTTAGGATAGGGACCAGTGGAGAGCTCTTGTGAACACGGTAATGAACCTTCGGGTTCCATAAAATGCTGGGAAAATCTTGATTAGCTGCAGATTTGGCTTCTCCTCAAGAAGGGCTCAGGTCCATAATTAAGTATATTTCAAGATACAAATCATGAGCCAGGCTCAACATCAGGATGTTTGGCAGAATCATTCGTTGTTCACCCAGACGACATTTCACCCATCCCACAAGTCCACAAAGTCAGGTGGAGAAAGAAGACGAAGGAGAGCCTCAGCTTGCATTGTCACTGGTTCGCCATGTAAAAGCGAGCATGAAATGGCGCTGAGAAGGAAAGAATATAAGGAAAACTAAGGGGTGCGAAATCAAAATCAGCCGAAAACGTAAACCATTCTGGTTGCAGCAGTTCCATTCATTTGTCTTAGGATAAAGCTAACAACGTTATATCAGAAGACTCTCCTCAGATGTGGAGATGCATCTGTAGGACAAATCATCAGGAGATGGAAACGGTTTTCAGATTCTGTCAGTCAAAATAATGACACAGCGTTTATGTGCTTTACCAGAAAAAAAAATTCTCCGAGGACATTTCAGGAGAAGAATGGATCGTCTGTTTAGTCTGCAAATACATCTAGTGAAATCGAAATATACTCGTATGTGCAATTTTTGTAAAATGTCTTTGTAACTGACAGGTGTACTTCATACGTTCTCTTGTTTCATGTTTCTCTGCTAATATTTTCTTTGTTTTTAAGATTTTTTTTACTTTAATGTTTTTTTTTGCATGACTGGTAACACAGTTCCATAATACTCCGATATACGCGTATCTGGATATTATGGACTGTTACATATTTTAATAAAATAATTGTTATAGGCCATTTGATAAACTTACAACTTATTTACTACTTAAATTGCTCGCACATTTTAGCTGCTACATATATTTCATTTATTTAAATAGATTTTCATACTTTTCTATATGAAATTGTGTACCATGTCCTCCTTCGCTCTGCAACAAACATTGCCCTGGTTAGACTCTTCCTATATGGTCTACGCTTCCTATAATAATTTCTTATCTGATCCAAGCTTTCCAGATTGTCTGTCTGTGCATCCTTTTATGTCTGTCCATCTGTCTGTATATACCCCGTAATTTTTGTTAGGAGGGTTGCTGTATGTATGTCTGTTTCGCCCCTAATTGTTTTCGTTTTCTATTCGGTCCTTGCCATATCAAAGGCAAGAATGCGATTAGTTCTTATCAGAACTTCTTGTTAATAAATGAGTTTTCAGATATGGAAATCTGCAAAAAAAAAATTACATGTGTTTTCCTTAGGTACTTCATTCTTGTATGCCGCTCAGACGTTTATTTCATGCAGTGGACGTTAAAAATACGAGAATTGCTGTTGTATTCCTATTGTAGCTTATACCAGCATAAGCTGGGTGATGAGGGACTCGCTGTAGCGCAGGTCGTGATCCTTTGAGGAATCGAAGAACGGCGTGTCCCAGCGCACCACACGTGTCTCGCAGTTCTTTGATTGTCAAATTATACGGCAACATGTACCATGTCCCTACTGGGAACTGTATCCTGATCGTCCAATCCATTATAATATTACTAAGTATAAGTTCTTAGAAGCCGGTCACGGTAGCCGAGCGGTCTAAGGCATGCACTGTCTTCGCTCGCTCGGAAGCCAGGATCGTGGGTTCGAATCCCACTCAGGGCATGGATGTTTGTGTGCGTTTTTCTGTGTTTATCTACAGGTAGAGGCCTTGCGACGAGCTGATCACTCGCCCAAGGAGTCCTACCGAATGTGTAAGATCTAGTAAACCGAAGTGAAACGGAGAGTTTCATGGAGGTAGGCGTAGGCCCAAATTGGGGCTGTAGCACCACAGAAAAAAAATAAGTTCTTAGAGCCGATCACAGTGACCGCGCGGTTTAAGACATGAACTGTCTTCGCTCCCTCGAACGTTGGGATCGTGAGTTCGAATCCCACTCAAAGCATTGATGTCTCTGTGTGCGTTCATTCTGTGATTGTGTTGTTCTGTATGTATGTAGCGGCCTTGCGAAGGTCTGATCATTCGTCCAAGGTGTCCTAGCGTCTGTGTAAAAAAGATTACGGAACTGAAGAAGAGGGTAGGGCCCAACAAAGGGCTGTAGAGCCATTGATGAATGAATAAATAAGTTCTTAGAAATAAAACCTTCCTATTTCAGACAGGATTCGAATATCAATCTTCCAGAGTACTGACCATACTATCCATTGGCGATAACGCATTAAATATACCAGTCAGGAGAAAAATTATATCGTTACATTCTGTTCTTGGACTGTTCTTCTCAACAAAATTTAACTCTTAAACAGAGCTTGTTCCATTTTCTAATCGTATTATGAAGACACTATTCACTTACTTGCGTTCAATTCTGGGGACAGTGTGGGAATTGAAATATGACTTCTTCGGGGTTTCCTATGAGAATGTATGTATGTACTCTTGATATTTTCACAGTTTTATTTTGCTATCAGATACGATCTCAAGTAGTGTTCTCGTCACATGCATGTATACTCCTAGGAAGGGAAGTACGTGTAGCTATGTCTGTGGTTCGTAACAACCTACTGAAATTGGCAAGAAAAACAGATTGAGGTAAAAAAGACGGCCTTTGGATTTTATGTAACTTTAGAGGAAACAGGAATGGCTAAGATCTATAAATTCTAAGTTGTCCCTTAGTGTTTCGTAGAAGTTGTCGAACGCCCTCATACAACCAATAGGAAACATAAATTGAATTTTGCACAAGTTATGTTATTTATATGCAGCGAGCGAAGACACTGACATTTGTTTGCTTTTTCTGCATTCTTAATACCAAGTGAATATATGTTGAAGTTACTGGTCTGTCACTCAGTCCTTCCGTCCCCATATTATCGCCGAAAGTACAGAAGGGATTTAGATGAAATTGGGTATAAGGGATTGTCAACGTAATTTAAATTGACTTTATGTTGGTTAGGTACAAAATCCTGCTTTACATGAAACTCAAAGCAGAGTTCTCATATTTTCTCTGAAATGACTCATCGTACAAAAAAAAATTGTAAGTAACTTAAAATTTAGACCACTTTAAAACCTGTAAAATTATTGGAAACGTTCTTCAGTGTGATGAATTCTTAACGAAATACAGGAATATATATTGTCACGTGTTAGAGTGGCTATAGACGGGGTTTGGTTTGGCGACTCGATTTATTGACCGCTTTAAACCACAGTTCGTAACTCAAATAATTATAGTACCATCGCTAATCTCCACGCTTTACAGTTCACTGCTACACACTCTAGTGTTCTCAGTCTGTTACAGTCTCCACTAGTCGTTTCCTGGTAATAGCTTCTAACGGTGGAGGTTCTTCGGCTTCCGCTCTCTCGCCATTGCCGGCTGGGTACCGTCTCACAACTGATTACTTCAGTCAGAGTCAGAACTAATTTACGACTGGCGGCTTACCGCCAATCAGGTCGCGTTGGTAACAAGCCCCTAGAGACCCACGACCAGAATATTTTATTTCCCAACTGAACACTTGCGGTTATAGTCCTTATGTAACCTCCACTCTGACGAGAGGATGGTTCTGGCGTCTACAATTGCTGCTGGTCCTTGCTGGGGCATTCGTTTTCAGGTCAGAGTTATGACCACATTTTACTGCCTCAGATTAGAGACTCCCCCAACCTGGCGGGCCAGAATCCCGTATTTATATCCCCCACGAACCGGGTGGCCCGGCTATACCCCCAGGCACTGGATTCCCTTTTCGTCACCTCGTACGACTCGCAGTGCTACGATGGAGGTATTCGACCCCGCCTCCACACTCGATGCTCTCTCAACTGACTACTTGCAGCAGTAACCTGAAGAAGAAGAAGTGGGGGTGGTAGTGAGAGACACTACATTGGGGGGTTAAGAAACTATATCTGCGATTTTGAAGGTTCCCAGGCAGTGCCCGCTTGTACTTCTGGCAAAGATTTTTTTTTTTTGCTAACGTTGGGAGGGCTATATTAGGGCGAAATTTTGATGTTAACAATGGGAGGGCTGCATGTGAGGCATGCAGTGCAACGTGGAATTTGGGTATCAACTTAGCATTTGCTCTAGGACCGAGGAAAACTGCGGAAAACCTTGGTAGAGCTGGCCACTGACTACTTGCTCCAATTGTCCTGCTTATAACATCTCGGCACGGACCGCGTAGAAGAAACCGTTTCCAACATTTTCTCTATTGTTGCATGTGGACTGGTTGCCGTGGGAACATGTTTCTTTGCGAAGGCATTACTCAGTAACGGAGCTACAAGCTGAAATATTTTGTAGCTGCTAAATAGTGCCTTAGCTTGCGAACACTGCGTTTGGGTCTGGAATTTAACGCATCGGAGTCTTGGGATTAATTTGTATGTTTTTTAAACACTTACGGCAATTAATAATTTATTTTGATAATTTAAATAAGTTCGAAAGAGTGGGGGGTAACGTAGTGGTTAAGGCACTATGCTACAAGCCGGAAGGTCGCGGGTTCAAGTCCTGATGAGGTCATTAGATTTTTTTCAATTGACCTAAACCTTCCATCCGCATTATGGCCCTGGGGTTCACTCAGCCTCTAACAGAAATGAGTACCAGGAATTAATTAAATAATTTTCCTGGTTAGTAAAGCGCGGCCGGCGCGTAAGGCTGACAACCTTACCGCCATCTTTGAACCGATTGTCTAGATAATGTGGGACCCTCAACGTCTCACAACCCTATGGGCCTTCACGGCCTGGTACAGGGATAGCTTTACTTACTTTAAGTTCGAGAGAGCGAAATTTAATGTGATACAATATGTAACTTATTATTTGCTTTTTAATTTACCAGTATGAATGGTGATAGAACACTTGAACCAAATGTAAACGCGCAGGAATGTTGGATCAGAGAGCTTATCTAAAAGAGTGTGTGTACGATTTAAACCAGTGACATTACTCTTTTAATGTTATGAACAAGACATGTATATTAATTCTTTTGCTACAGGACTTGCATCGGCAATGGGCATCAAGGAGAATGAAGTATTGTAAAACGGTAAAAACGCGTATGTGAAATGCGTGTGGTCCAAAGTTCTGTCTGAGTCATGACCAACATATCGACAGCGGAGTGGATTAGTTTCTCTCAGAAACAATTTGCTTGTCTATGACGTCCAGGGGTATTGTTTAATTAAGGGTTCCGTCCTAGGGCGCCCTCACACGTAATTTTCCCTCGGCGCCGTGGTAACTTGGAGTAATCAGGTGGCAAATGGTCAGGGGTGGCGAGAAAGGACAAGGGGTGTTACACCATCTCCGGTTGTCCCATCCCATTCAACATCGCAAGCAGAACTTCACAAATCGCGTTTGTTACGCGTCCACGATTACAGCAGATAACTTAATCCGGTGTTGGCGCTGGTAATCGTGATTTGTTGAATTTTGTCATGCATTGTGATGATTACATCGCCGGTGTGAAGTGGGCTGAACACGTGGGGGAACATAAGGAAATTGAACCTTGTATCCAAGTTCCAACATCAGGGTAAACAGGATAGTCCGAGTTTTCTTAAAATAAACTGTAGTGGTATTATAAAATCGATAGCTTATTATTTCACACGTCTTTAATAAGTTGTTATTAATATTTGTACATATGAGATTAATCTTCCTACATTTTACTTTAATACATTTCATGAACAGTCACAGAGTACTTTTATGGCTTAGCTGACAAAAGAGGCACTAGAAACGACGTGGTTCACACACTTTCTCAGTTATTTATCGCCGTGTTACTGCATGGTTATTAGTATAAATACCAAATACTTTAGATCACTTTATATATTGCTATGGCTTATGTGGCTTCAGCAACAACCGAGTAGTTATAATGTAAGGGAACTGGGGATATAGCAGGGTTATATGTATGAACTTATATTTTCGTATTAACTTGGCCGTTTGTCACCATGGAATTGCGCGTCCGGTTAGGAGTTTCCCAGCGGGGTAACAGTCTCCGGCGCAAAATCCTAACGTGGTATGAAATGTTATGAATGGTTTCGCAGTAGGACGGACGACCCAAGTAACATTAGATTTGTAACTTGGGATTTTAGGGGTCTAGATAGGTTAGGACAGGTTCACTGAAACGATGACTTTTTTTTTTTTTTAAGAAACTGAGTGCGATAGTGTTGGCTTAGGATGTATCAGTAGTGGATTCTTGCGAAGATGAAAATGAACATTTGTCGGAATTGAGCTTCTCATAGCGATGACTGTGAGGAGTAGTGTCTCCTGGGAGGTGACGCAGTGTCATCCATTAGAGGTACAACGTTTCGGAGGAACATACTGCGTCCATATTTAGGGTCCAATAGTAAGCCAAGCAGAAAAATCAGCACGAATCTGAGGGCAAAGAGAGCAACCCCATGGGGAAACGAAGGATGTGATACATGGAGTCAGTGGGAGCAGAGCCGTAGAGCGAATCCTGGAAGTGGAGACAGCGCCTTCCTCTGAAACGTCTGTTGATTTTTTACCAGACTGCTCGCCGTTACGTCTCAGGAGATAGGACTCTTCATGGTAGGGAATCCTCAGGTTCAACAAAGACCGGAATTTCTGTGACCACGTAACCGCCGTCGACTTCTAAAGTAGGACTCTGCTCCTAGGACTTAAATAAGTTTAATTTTTTTATTATTACAGTTTATTTTTGAACACAGCCCCTGTGCCTCAGTTCCAGTGTTGGCTCCGGTTTTCTTTAAAGAGACATGTTTTATAAAATGTTCGCTTGTTTGTTCTTTCAAATAATTGTTGAGACATTAGGCGGATTTTGATCAAAGTTTTCATGAATATCGTGTCATTACAGGCCACCCCACTTCTGTTTTCATACCATAAATAATATTAACATTGCGGTCCGTTAGACTTCTGAGATGGGATCGACATTGGTGTCTGCTTTATATAAGATTCTGGAATTTTATATGATAACAACTCTAAGGTTATTCCAAAACGTTTGTACGTTCTCGTATCTACCACCCTACACGGCATCATATCCCAAAAGACAGTGCTCTTCACATCCATTGCTGTCAGAACTTTCGACTGAAAGCAACTGTGCCTTTTTTATTAAGGCGCTTTTTGTTTTAGTAATTAAAACAAAAAACATGGAAGCCGTATGAAATCTCTAGGCCTGTATAGCCCTCGGGCTTACGGCAACAACTAATAAACGAATGAAAATATGCTTGTGGAATTTTGTATGGACACAGATTATGAACGTATTTACAAATTCTATACTAAACATATTAACAGTTACAAACATGGCAGCCGTGAGGAACTTTTATGTTATAGCGGCCAATTTAACACCATCGACGTCATTGCTGGTGAAATACGTAATAGATACGAATTGAGCAGTAAAGTATATAATTATTAATGTATGGTTCCTCATAGCTTCACCACGTATTAAGAAGACCAGACATATTAAATTCCTACCAAAACGTCTTTTTTTAGTTAGCTCAGTGAATGTCGATACGCATGCGTGCTATTTCGTCATGCTTATCGTCAGCGGTTTTCTTACTTCATAAGCGATTCACTTTGGCTGATGGTTACGTAGTAATATCTGAATACAGTGTGCGGATGAACACTCCTAAAATTGTGGAATAAATGTAATGACTCCGGTAGGTCTCTCTGTCTCTGTCTGCCTCTCTTTTTTCCCTCTTGTTCCCACTTTGGAGCATAAGGCATCCGTGAGACGCTTTGTTTCACTTCGGTTTCTTAATCCTAAGACAATTGGTAGGACTCCTTGGACGGGGAATCAGCCCGACGCCAAGGCCGCTACCTAACACGAACACAGAATAAACGCAGACAAACATCCATGCCTTGAGTGGGATTCGAACCCACGATCCCAGTGTTTGAACAGGCGAAAACAGTTCATGCCTTAGAGCACACGGTCACTATGATCGACAGTCCAGCAGGTGTTGCCATTAAATATCGTGAGAAAATATATTAATTTATCTCTTTACATTTAGTTGATGTGTAGATATGGCAACATACGCAAGTCATGGGCAGCCGTTCTTCATACTGTGGCCGTGTCTATGGCAACGGTCTCTGAGAGTAACGTAGGACCAATTAGCTTTTCCGCAATTAAATATTAACTCCATGTATCCATTTACTTAGTACCGGGGAGATGCCGTTACACAATATGATTATATTTTGGAAGGCGCAGTGGCTCTTTCATCTTTACTGCGAAAGTGATGCAAGTACATGCTGCATATTCTGGACCTCAATTATTGTCGTAGTGATATAACATTGTACTGGTTACTGAATTGTGTACAGGAGATGACAGCAGTTCTTCAGTGTCGTCCATCTAAAAAGGAATTAGGTAGATATGGGCACTTTTTACGCATAAAAATGTAGGTCTGTAGGTCTGATCCTAGTCCTAAATACGTACATAGTTGCTGCTACACGTTAATGCTAGAACGACTAACTGAATACTTGAAGTAGATGGTAGCTACACCACTTTACTGATCAGTAGTCTGGGCTCCTTCTATTGCCTTCTTCCATTTTCCACCAGCCGCCTTCAGCACTCAGTCATATAGTAAATATCTTTTGTATTCCCACAGCTGTTTAATAAGGACTTTTCTTTTCCTTGGCACTACAGCCCCAGTGGGCTTAGGCCTACCTCCATGAACTTCTCCGTTCACTTCTGTTTTTCTTGATCTTACACATTCGGTAGGACTCCTTGGGCGGGTGATCAGCTCGTCGCAAGACCTCTACCTGTACACAAACACAGAAAAACGCACACAAACATCCATGCCCTGAGTGGGATTCGAACCCACGATTCCGGTTTCCAAGCGAGCGAAGACAGTACATGCCTTAGACCACTCGGCTACCGTGACCGGCTAATAAGGACTTTAGTAAACAATTAATGGGAACAGAGTGTTGTGGAAAACATATGGGTTCAATGGGAACAGATTGCTGTGGAAAACATATGGGTTCAATGGGAAAAGATTGCTGTGGAAAACATATAGGTTTAATGGGAAAGGAGTGTTGTGAAACATATAGGTTTAAGAGACTACAAGAAAATGATATGGTGCATCGCATAGTTTATGCAATTTTGTATTTTTGTTGGGGTTGTTAACTCAAAAAGTATGAAATGCAGCGGCTTATTAAAGGATGAATGCATACACTCCTTTCGTGGGAGTCAAGAGACACTGATGAAAAGATGATGGTGAAATGGATTTGCACGGGTATGAACATGTGAGGACAAAGACTGGATTGAACTGACTCTGTATAGAGTACAGTGGCATGAATTTACATTGACCGTGATGGACCTTTGTGTTTCGTTACAGCAGAGAATTTCTTGATGAGATTAATATAACTTTGTCAAGGGGGCTTTGTACCGTGGTGCTATCTAATAAGTTAGTCGGTCATAGTCTGTCAGCAGTTTGCCGTAGTATACATTTTAGCAGCCCATAGGATGGCAGAGGGAAGCTGTGGTCACTCACTCCACTAACGGAATAGAGCCCTTGTTTTTGGTTATAAGAATTACATATATCTCCCTTGGTGGTATTCCCACCTTGTGGTGAGGAGGTTTGTGAAGTCGGAGCAGGTTTGATTGCCTGTGAAATGAGAATAATAATAATAGGAAGAAGAAGAATAAACATTGTTTAATAAAGATTATGCAATTAGAATTAGTGTTAGCCTTTTTCAATTTTAGATCCCTTTACACGTCGAGTGAACGAAATGTTACGACAACATAACGTTGTAGCATTCCGGTTTCGTATCTCGGCCTGAGCACCTACACTTCTGACTGATATTTTTTGTCGTCTTCCCAGTCATTCCAGGCAATTTCCGGGATAGTACTCTAAATTCGGCCATGGCCGTTTCTTTTCAGTGTCCTTTCCAGCTCCTTGTTCGCTAATCATCCTACCATTGGACGCTATGTAGCAATAATTTGCCCTATTTACTTCTTCTTCTTTGTGAACATAAACAAGGATTGGATCTTAAGATCTGTTCCTTTAAAGCTAAGCTGTTCTTGATCTTTCCATCTTTTCCTGGGTCTTTCAGCTTCCCGTCGTCCCCGAAGTTGATACTAAAACCTATCTGAGTAAGCGGCTTCTGTCAATTGTTCCAGGTGGTCTGACCAGCTCTTTTGAGATATACGTAGTTTTATGTCTTGTGTTATCTGTTCACTTTTGACCTTTTACGCAAGTCAGGATTTCTCAGCGGTACGATCTTGTAAGACCTAATTGTAGTCAGGTATCTCACTTGACGATCATAGTGGTCGCGCAGTCCAAGGCATGAACCGTCTTCGCTCGTTCGAACACTGGGACCATGGGTTCAAATCCCACTCTAGACATGGATGTCTGTGTACGTTTATTCTGTATTGGTGTTATGTGTGTAGGTAGTGGCCTTTCGCTTAGTAGGGGTGGAGTCCAACTGGGTCCACTCGGCACGGCGGCCATTGATTGGCCTCTTGTAGCCTGCCCCGGGTGATTATGATGATGGATAATTTGGTGGAATGACGATTGTCAGGGGAAACCGAAGTACTCGGAGAAAACCTGCCTCAGCGCCACTTTGTCCACCACAAATCCCACTTGACCAGACCCGGAATCGAACCCGGACCGCTGCAGTGAGAAGCCAGCGACTAACCGCTTAAGCTATGGCGTGGCCTTTCCAGGTAGTGGCCTTGCGACGGGCTGATCCCCCGTCCAAGACGTCCTACCGACTTTGTATAGATCTAGAAACTGATAAAAATAGGCTAAGGCCCACAGTGGCTGTAGAGCCATAGACAGACAGGTAGGTATCTCATTTGTGGAGCTTCCAGTTTTTGTGCTTCTCTCTTGTTTATAATCCGATTTTCACTGCCATAGCACAAAGCTGCTTTAGAACTAATGTTATTTATTCTTAATTTTGCTTCGGTTGTCATAGATTACAAAGGTGTTATCATCATCATCAGTAATCTGTCAAGACGACAGGTCCACAGTCTCTTTCAAAACAATTCCTCCACTTAATGCGATCTAGAGCTTTCTCCTTCAAATGACAGTATCCTCTTCTGTCCCCAAGGTCATCCAGCATCTTCTTACGTCTTCTTCCTCGTCTTCTTGTCACTTCTATCCGCCCATCTATCTTTCCTTCGATAGCTTCTTTTAGAAGGCAGTTTCTGCGTAAAACATGACCAATCCAATTAGCCTTCCGTTTTCTTATTTCATGTAGGATATTCCTCTGCTCACTGACTCTAATTAACACTTCTTCATTTCTCACATAATCGGTCCAACTGATCTTCTCCATTCTTCTCCAACACCACATTTCGAAACTTTCCAGATGTTTCTGATCTACTGCCCTAAGTGTCCATGTTTCAGCCCCATACAGAGCTATGCTCCAAATGTAGCATTTCACTAGTTTCTTCCTCAAATTTAAGTCCAATTTGCTGGTAAAAAGATTCTTCTTCTTGCTAAATGCAGCTTTTGCCATGGCAATCCTGGATTTAATTTCACAAGTACACCTTCCATCATCTGTTAACAAGCTACCCAAATATTTAAAACATTTCACATTCTCCAGTTGTTTTTGGTCTATCTTTATTGTGACTGGGGTTGGTTGTCTCGAAATTTTCATTACTTTTGTTTTCTCCACATTCATTTCCATGCCATAGCACCTTCCAATTTCAATTAGTCTATCAATCATGCCCTGTAGCACAGTTTCTTCCTTAGCCATTAACACAAGGTCATCTGCATATTTCACAGTTTGAATAATTTGCCCTCCTACTTTGAAGTCACCGAGCCCATCCAGAGCTTCCTTGGTAAGGCATTCGCTGTACAAGTTGAACGAAATCTTACCTGTGCTGAGGTGCACCTCTTTTGGATACATCTCTATTTAGGTTAAATTAGTAACGTTCCCACCTCATGACTCGTAGTACGCGGGTTCAAATACCCGGCGGAGGTCGTCGAATTTTTAAGGGCGGAAAAATTCAGGGAACAAGTCCTCCGGGAGGGACTTTAAGCCGTGGGTCCCGTGTCGTAGCTTTACGGCACGTAAAAGAACCTCATATCTCCAAAGGAGGTCACTGGGCCAAAATTGCATACGTTTCCCGCCCAACAGCAGTCACTAATACCTTCGGTAGATGGGGAAGCATTATAGATACTTCTCAGCCAGTAGAGCCGGTCTCGCTGGCTGGGCGGGACTGATGGTAAGCACCAATACCGGTAGGATATAGAGACTGGTAGAAATCATAGAGGGAAGCACAATGGACCACTACAGGTCTAAGTGCATGGGGAAACCCACCCTCTCTAATAACTAACTAACTAGGTTAAATTGTATATAGGAATATCTGTTAATTTAAATTTGTATTTCCCTCAGACACTTTCAGCCCATTATGGTTACTGCTTGAATTACCTGAAAGTAAACTATACCTGGTTGATATATTATTTCTTACGTTGCGGTTGAGGCGTTAAAAGTCCTTAACGTTCCTTTTTCTTATTCAGAAGGTCCCGGGTTAGTTTCAAGATCCTGAAACCTACTGTTCTGACTGAGGGATTGCGTGGTTTTCCTGAGTTCCTCGAGACAGATTATGGAATTTCAGCCGATCCCTTTCCAGACCATTTACAGTTCGTCTGGATGCGATATATCCAGTACAGCTGAAAAAGCAACGTATGGCAGTCCGCTTGTCTGAATCACTTCAGCGGTCCTCCTTGGTCTCTTGTTCCGCTTGGTCTGCACTGTATAATTGGATTTATGAACGTGTCTGCATTCTGTGAACGTGGCAACTCGTTTGTTCCTCTAGTTAAGAAATATTATCGATTTTTATCCTGTCTTTAGTTCAGAATGTATTGATTCCTCTTTGTATTTTACATGGAGGCCTGTACTTGGGACAGTCTCATGAATTTTATAAAATTCTTCATTGGGATCCGTCGTAACACAACAACGAAAGGTCTAGGTCAGCATCACCTTGTTGTGATGAATTTTATAAAATTCATGAGGCTGTCCCAGAATTCTTTATTGGGATCCGTCGTAGCTAAGGTGATGTTGACCTAGACAATTTCGTTGTTGTGATGAATTTTATAAAATTCATGAGGCTGTCCCAAAATTCTTTATTGGGATCCGTCGTAGCTAAGGTGATGTTGACCTAGACAATTTCGTTGTTGTGATGAATTTTATAAAATTCATGAGGCTGTCCCAAAATTCTTTATTGGGATCCGTCGTAGCTAAGGTGATGTTGACCTAGACAATTTCGTTGTTGTGATGAATTTTATAAAATTCATGAGGCTGTCCCAAAATTCTTTATTGGGATCCGTCGTAGCTAAGGTGATGTTGACCTAGACAATTTCGTTGTTGTGATGAATTTTATAAAATTCATGAGGCTGTCCCAAAATTCTTTATTGGGATCCGTCGTAGCTAAGGTGATGTTGACCTAGACAATTTCGTTGTTGTGATGAATTTTATAAAATTCATGAGGCTGTCCCAAAATTCTTTATTGGGATCCGTCGTAGCTAAGGTGATGTTGACCTAGACAATTTCGTTGTTGTGATGAATTTTATAAAATTCATGAGGCTGTCCCAAAATTCTTTATTGGGATCCGTCGTAGCTAAGGTGATGTTGACCTAGACAATTTCGTTGTTGTGATGAATTTTATAAAATTCATGAGGCTGTCCCAAAATTCTTTATTGGGATCCGTCGTAGCTAAGGTGATGTTGACCTAGACAATTTCGTTGTTGTGATGAATTTTATAAAATTCATGAGGCTGTCCCAAAATTCTTTATTGGGATCCGTCGTAGCTAAGGTGATGTTGACCTAGACAATTTCGTTGTTGTGATGAATTTTATAAAATTCATGAGGCTGTCCCAAAATTCTTTATTGGGATCCGTCGTAGCTAAGGTGATGTTGACCTAGACAATTTCGTTGTTGTGATGAATTTTATAAAATTCATGAGGCTGTCCCAAAATTCTTTATTGGGATCCGTCGTAGCTAAGGTGATGTTGACCTAGACAATTTCGTTGTTGTGATGAATTTTATAAAATTCATGAGGCTGTCCCAAAATTCTTTATTGGGATCCGTCGTAGCTAAGGTGATGTTGACCTAGACCATTTCGTTGTTGTGTTACGACGGATCCTAATAAAGAATTATATAATAAACACAACAGGATGCATCCAATGAAAACTCATGAAATTTATCGCAGCAGTTGACAAATATCGTCCAGGTTTCAGTAGTATAGCGAAGAAGACAGAGAGTTTGCATTTGACGGATGCTTGCTGTTCTCTCATTCTGATTATTTGATGCTGTAATTGTGCGTCGATTTAGCTTGTGATAGAATTCTGTATACGTTTACATTTAAAACATATATGGACTATAATTCCATAGAGCAAATATCAGTGAATAAGGCCAAAACTATTACAGTCGGGCTTTAGAATGGGTAGTATTGTGTTGTGTGAGAAGCAGATTCAGTTATATCCTATAATTGCCGCTGTAATGATCCATGCGGCCAGCCCGTGGAATTACCATTAACAAAAACAACTATCGGTTTCTGAGCTCCAAACTCTTAACTGAAGGGTGTGTTGCGATTCCTTTGATTTATTTTACCGACTAAAAGTGCGGTTGCCCGCAAAGTACATGGAAATTGCAGGGTTGCCCCTGGGTTTGTTAGGGTAAAGAAAGGAACAGGAAACCAGATTCAGCTGCTAGCACTGAAGAGATATTGACTATGATTTTCAGAAAAGGAAACACGGTACAACTTGCTATTAACTTTGTGTTTGACCTTACGACTATGCCTATATTAATGGGTGGGTTAAGGATACAAGGCCCATCACAGTGGCTACGCAGTCTAAGGAATAAACTGTCTGCACCCACTCGAACACTGGGATCGTGTGTTCGAATCCTACTCGAGTCATGGATGTATGTATGTGTGCGTTTATTCTGTGTTTGTGTTATTCTGTGTGTAGGTAGCGGCCTTGCGACGGGCTGATCCCCCGTCCAAGGAGTCCTACCGTCTGTGTATAGATTAAGGAACTGAAGAAGCGGCCAAGGTCCACAAGGGCTGTAGAGTCTGAAATAAATAAATAGTGATATAAGAAAGCACTTTGGGATGGGGAACTGCTTTGAAAAGGGACCACTTGAAAGCCAATGAAAAGATGAGAAACACTAAGGATAGTGATGTAGCAGTGCAGGAACGAAAGTAGATATAGCGATCATTTGAGATGCGAGGTCTGTTGTGATCCGAGAGCCGAGGGGGATGGAGAGCCATGCAGCACCACGAAGTGGTGAGCGGGTAATTACAGAAACTCGGGGGACTTCTGACTAATTAACTCATGGCACTAGCCCTGATCCACCCGGAGGAACTCTCGCGGCTAAAAGCGACGCAAATCTCAAGAGATGTTAAGTGACCTCCCCTTTCTCAGGAATAGCGTCTCGGCATGAAGTGGCATTGTTTGGTGTGATGGCTGCCTCACGGCAACTATACTCACAAATGAATTATAATACCATGCCGAACTATCCAACACTTAAGCTAATTTACGAAACGTCTCGGTCGAGCGAGTAGCACTGCTTCTTCGTATTTGAGAGTTTCCTGGTTCATACCTTCGCTCGGAGACCGGCTCTCCTGAGTATTTCCGGGGTCTTCCTCGGTTTTTGCGGGAACATGCCAGAATGTTTCTACGATCGCTTCCTTTCGCATCCGTTTCGGTTAACTGTTCACTAATCATAGTGAATTTGCTCATATATTTTGCGTTACTGAAAGCGTCGTGAAGAGGAAAGGCGTAAGCGGAGGCTGCAGAAAATTGCATTAAATGACGCCAAGTATTACTAAAATTGTCACATGAAGAGGATGAGAAGGCATGGCATGCAGCACACATTGGAGAAAAGAGAAGCATATACACAGCATTCGTGGGAAACTGAAGGAAAGAGACCGTTAGGAAAAACTAGGCATTATTATTATTATTATTATTATTATTATTATTATTGGAGGGGGTGGGTTTCCCCATGCACCGCGACCAGTGGTCTATTTTACGTCCCCCTGTGATATTCTACCAGTCTCTATACCCTACCGGTATTGGTGCGTACCATCAGTCCCGATTCAGCCAGCGAGTTCGGCCTCCACTGGCTCAGCGGTATCTAGATGCTTCCCCCATCTACCAGAGGCGTTAGAGACAATTGTTGGGCGGGAATTGTCCTTAACAAATTTGGCTCAGTAGTCTCCTTGAGACACGGGACCCACGGCTTAAAGTCCCTCCCGGAGGACTTGTTCCCTGAATTTTTCCGCCCTTAAAAATTCCACGACCTCCGCCGGGTTTGAACCCGCGTACCTTGAGTCATGAGGTGGGAACGTTACCCCTAGACTACGGAGGCCGCTTAAGAACTAGGCATACATCGGAGGATAATATTAAAATTGATCTTCAAGGAATAAGATAAGAAGATGCGGACTGGATTCATCTGGATCAGTCTAGGGACCAGTGGTGGGATCTTGTGGATACATTACTGAACCACCGGATTCCATAAAATGCTCGTTATATCGTAAGTGGTGGAGCAACTATTCGGTTCCGAAATAGAACTCTGCTTCATGGAGTTAGTTAGAAAACCCCGTTAAGAAACCGCGAATAAAATGAAAGCTGTATATTCTCTCTTTATTATTCGTAAAACCAGATCCGTTTTGGCCACAGGGTTATCCGATGTGGTGTTTAGGTGCTGAAGGTGCTGGAGGCGCTTCTGTGATATTAGCATCTAACGTATATAACACGCATTTGTTCCTGTAATTCCGATAATTCTGAACAGAGCATATGGCATACTCTCATTATACCTATAGACATATATCATTCTTTGGTACGTGGTTTTCCGTTTCTCTTCGATATTCTAGGCGACCCTAATTGGTTTATGTCGAGCTAAAGCGACATCTGTGGGACGCAACAGCATTAATTTGTAAATAGGCTGTTTATGAATGGGAATATACTGTATATTACGAAGACTGTCTTAATGTGTATCGTATTATTGTAATTGTATCATTACAGTTTATTTTAAGAAAACCCCGATCAAAGGTCGAACGCGTTTATCTAGTAATATATACAATATAAGGCCGTTTGCAAGCAAGAATGATTTATGAGCCATGGATTTCTTATCTCCATTGCATTTTAATACACGAAGCCTTTAGAATCCTCACTCATATGCATGTTTACACTATTGTAGAGCCTATTGTGAAAATTACTTGTACTTCAGCTGAACTAAACTAATTTATAACGTGGACCATAGCCACTACATGACAGGTGCATCATAAGAACATGAGAAGTTCTGAAATGAAAACATGAATAAGAGTGGTAGCTTATGGACGTATGAGAAAGATCTGGATTGTCTCCTGCATATAATATTAAATATATATAAACAGACGTCTCATGATATAGGCAACATGAAATAACGCGAATAACATCAATATACTTCACTCTTTAACGATTGTTCCGTAGAGATTTCAAAGCCCTCACCGTTGCTAATGTTTCCTGGCCGTTTTACAGAGAAAACTACATAAGTGCCATGAAGTTTCTCTCAAGGCTACGCACTCTTACATGCTTCAGTTTTCGTTTGTATACCTAAGCTTGGGGTCACGCCGGAACTGCGGTAGCTTAGTCACTAGGCTTCGGGCTAAGTGACCGGGCTTTAGTTCCTAGTACGTTCAGAGACTTTCTCTTTTCCACCGCATCCAAAGCGGCTTTGCGACCTATCAGGCCTGTTATCTAATTGGTGACGGATGCACTTTTTCCGTGGGAAAGGTGACGGGGTGTGAAACCTGCTACTTCCATACAGTACCGAAGTAAAAATGCATAGCGTTAAAGCTCCACTCCTTCATACGTCTTCAGGGTCATATATAGGAGTAAGCACTGGGACAGCTTTACGGGCCACACCTCATGGATGCGGAAGGTTCATTACCTTTTTCCTAGGAGCGCACCACTGAGATGTATTTCAAATAAGTGTATAGGGACGTATATTTTGATGTGCTTTAGACTGCTTTTTACAATGGTGTACATTAATTAGTGCAGCCATATCCGGACGTAATTAATTGTAATTACTGATGCGGATTATGTAGTTATGAATGCACACTGCCATTGTCGTTAAAACCATAATGCGCAAGTCGGTCAGCTGACTCTAACATTGGGCCCTTCCGCTAATCTAATTAATATCTATAGTTTTGATTGCAGACTTTATAAATGACATGTCATTCTGCATTGAGTGGGGAATTATGTCAGTCCCCTTTATTCGAAAGAGCTATGTCATAATATCATATACCCATATATACCCATTGTAAAAGTTCCGCTTGTCCCAGATTTAATTTTTTTTTTTTAGGTTCTCATAGCGGTCACTATGGAGAGTACAGTCTTGTGGATTATATCGACACGTAGTTCAGAGAAATCCACACTTTTCGGAGGAACATATTGGATCAATCTTCAGGGTCGAAGAGCGAGCTAAGAAAGAAACAAGAAGAAGCAGGTGGAAACCTCAGTTCGGCTTACTATTTGGCCATGAAGACACAGGTTATATATTCCTTCGAAACGTCGGGCTTTCTCTGAACTACACGGCGTTACAATCCGGAAACCCCTACTCTTCATAGTTTCATGTTATTCATAAAATTATCACTTTTCACTAGTAAGTACACTTTTGATGTTATATTCTACCACTACAATGCGCTATGCGATGAATAATAATAATGATAATATTAGCAAAGAGTTTTAATAGTTTCGTATCGTCACTGCATTTACATCGGTTAGGAAGCTATTGCTTCCCAAAATCGTAACTTGTCTCGCTTTGAGTCTGAGATGGTTACGGAATTTCTTCAGCACTTGAATAAATTCAGCCTTTCAAGAATAATCCTGTACTTCGGAGACAGCCTTTTGTTATAAAACGCCATTTTGTGTTCAGTTATCATTAGGAGGAAGACAAAGGTCAAGCCAAAAACTCTTTATATGCTAGTTTTTGTTCGTGTACTCTGGTACTTTCTAGGGGCACGCGGTAGCGTAGTTGATTGAGGCACTATGCTACAATCCTTAAGGTCGCGGGTTCACGTCCCGATGAGGTCATTGGATTTTATTTTTCAATTGACCTGATCCTTCGAGCCGCACTATGGCCCTGGGATCGACTCAGCCTCTAACAGAAATGAGGAGCAGGAATGTTCTTGGAATATTCCTGAGGGATAAAGGGCTGCCGGCGCGTAGGGCTGACAGCCTTGCCGTCATCTATGAGCCGATTGTCTAGAAAATGTGGGTACCTCAACGTCTCACAACCCTATGGGCCTCAACGGCCTGTTACAGGGATAGCTTTAGTTTTACTTTACTTTACGCTGATACATTCTGTTCCACAAACTCGAAGAATTTCTTGGCCATCCGAGTAACTATAGGCTAAATTTTCAAGAAACTCTACACGACAGGGGTAGTGGTTGAAACTCAGATTATATTTTTGAGAAGAAGATATGCAAAAAAAAATATTTTTATTTTCCGATTGCCGGCATGCAGCCAAACAGAACCAAATTGCCACATGTCAGTCATGTTGGGCTGCCTGTACAGGACGCTTGGTGGCACAAGAAGTCGGAAGTGACCTACTAACTCTGTGTGTGTGCGTGCATGCGTACGTGTGTATGTGGTGTATTGACAGACAAATGACTGAGGCGACAAGTAATTAGGTTTAACCGTTACAGATCTTTATAACGATGTCCTATTCATCTTAAATATAGTTAGTCTGTGACTTTCCTGATATTATTAGCCTATGTCGTGAAGGCCGTGTTAGCTACGTCAGCACCCCGAGAGTTGTATAAATATCTTTAAGTTTGTTAGACCTCAGGGTTCATTTGCCTGCATTAGGCTTTTATTTTCAGCACGTAAAAATCCTTACATATGTCTTATGAAAAGCATCTTGATTTGTACAGACGAGACAGTCTGTCATGTATGAGTAAAATGAGAAATACATGAGTTAAAGGTAAAGATAAAAATAAAGTTGTCCCTCCACTTAATTATTTAAGCACTATACCATGAAAACATTTGAGAGAACGGAGGTGTAGCTTCACCATTCTCGACCTCGGCTCTGCACGGAAGTGAGTGGTCAGCTTCACGCCCCTATCTCTTTACCCCTTGGGGAGGAACCCTCGATACCCATTGGATAGGAGGCTCGGTGGACCTCAGAGCCGGTCTGGACCCTATGGAAAAGAGACAAATCTTGCCTCTGCCGATAATCGAACCCCAGCGGTCCAGCCCGTAGCTCATCGCTATACCGACTGAGCTATCCGGCTAAGCTGAGATGTGAGAAATACATGCAAATATTAGTCGGAAAACCTGAACTGAGAAGGCCACTTGCAGACCTGGGAGTAGATGGAGGAATGATGTAATATGAATCTTAAAGAAACAAGATGTGACATCATGACTGAATTCCTGTAGTCCCGTTTGGAAGTCCTGTGGCGCAGGATAATACTCAGTAATACGGTTATGAACCACCGCGTTGTAGAAAGCATTTGAGAAAATATCAGTTTAGGAATCTTAGGAACGATTCTGTTCGGAACACTTCTAATAGAGAAGGTATTCTGTTATGTGAACTGATACATCCTGTTCCCTGCATGGATTTGATGATGACGGTCGTTTGGCAGTTTCCGTTCTCGTCAGACATGTCTAGTAAGGATTCCATTGTTCAGCACTCATTCATACACATCCATAGACATCGTCTCTTGTATAGACGTTAATGTAAGTCATTTATTCCCATATAATGCTATTGTGTAAGAGAATCAATTACGGCAGTCATTTTTCATTACATCCAGTCTTTGCTCGCTGTTGTCTGTCATTCATTCATTCATTCATTTCAACTGCATGTATGCACGCCCAACTTCACCAGCGTCTGAGATGTACACATCTACAGTATATGCAGAAGAAGATTTTCGTTACCTGAAAACCATTCACATAAATTATATTCTTTAGAAGTTATGAGGATTAAAGGACGGATATCAAATGAAATGGCTAGAACATTTGGAAGTAATGTCTGAAAACCGACCTCTGAATATGCTTTGTCAATATGAACCGAAGGACAGAAGATGCTGCCAGCCACAGTGACTGTGCGGTGTATGGCACGACATTCCTTCGCCCGTTCGAACATTGGGATCGTGGGTTCGAATTCCACACGAGGGAAGGCTGTATGTCTGCGCTTTTTCTGTGTTGGTGTTGTCCTGTGTAGGTAGTGCCCTTGTGACGATAACCTACGTGCCTCACATTCGTAAGACTGTTGGTTCGATTCAAGTCGATATCTGGATGTTTGTCATTGCATTTCATTATTACAGTTCTTATGCCCGCACCATGACTCATCTGGTTACAACCATCAATCAACAGGCAGTATTCGTACCCATGTGCGTCAGCTGAATACTAAATGCTTCTGTAATCTGTTATATACAGGATAAAACGCCTCTCTCGTTCCTGGTCACGTCTGTGCAAACGTGTGAGGACTTCGACCAAGCAAGGCAGTCATTATACAGTATGTTACTTGGAATTTTCATATACCCAGTGCACACGCGGACATACACATCTACGCATGCATATGTACACGTCCATGTATGCACAGATGCATGTACACTATTTTTTTTTTCTTGAGGTAAGGTGAGACTGAGTCCACTTGGTACGTCGGCCACTAATTCGCCAACTGTACCAGCCTCGGATGATAAATCATGAATGTGGAGCAGTCGATAAAACGAGAATTAGCAGGGGAAATCGAAGTATTCGGAGAAAACCTACCCCAGAGCTACTTTGTCCACCACAAATCCCACATGACCTGATCTGTGCTCGAACCTCGGCCGCCGAGGTGGGAAGCCGGCGACTAACCACCTGAGCTATGGCATGGCCTTACGTATATAATAAGTACATATGTTCACCGACATATACGGGGGCGCACGTGACGCATATAGGATTGGTACGCACACACCTACACCTACGTGCGGACATACACATACTAGTATGTGCAGGCTTATACACATAGACACACACACGCATCTGCTTCTACAGCAAGCATGCACACAAGCACATACACACCTCCACTTACATACGGACATACACTTTGTATATACAGGCATGCACAAGCACACACACCTCCCTTTACAACATGGACGCAGGGGCACACAACACAGGACTCCAGACGTATAACGTAACTGTATTAGTCTCATAGAATCCGTTCATCCAGAGTCTGGAGCATGTTTCATACAAATGTTTCCATGCTTGCCTCAGGTTCCCGTTAAATTGCCCACGCAAAATAGAAGAGTGCACCTCTGGAGGATTCTGTCTGGTTTCCTTGTTTATTTAACTAGCTCGCGTTATGTAGCGTCGAATGATAGGATAATTAGTGTGTACTGAATTGGAAAGGGCGTGGAAGGAAGGGTCCGTTGCTCAATTTAAGTTGCTATCCCGGAATTTGTCTCAAAAATTGAAGAGAACCACGAAAAGTCTATCAAGATAGCCAATCTTCGGACCGAGATTTGAACCCCGGACCTTTAGAACGCGAAACAGAACGCTGCCCAGTGTATTTCTAAAGACATACCCCATATGCATGCATGCATCATACATATATACACACATACATACATACATGCATGCATACTTACATACATACTTACGTACATGCACTACATCGCGCACTCATGATTGCATACATAGCCTACGTATTGCTTTTTAGCCTACTTCCATTATTTTAAGTAATTGAAAAAGGCTTATGAGATCACCTTGCTGTCTGTGTCCCCCCCCCCCCCCGCAGCCGTTNTTATATTCGTTGCAGCAGGAACGTGTCTACCGAGCCGCCGACTAGCAACGGCGTCTCTTCTGGTTCCACTATTCCAGCTTTCAGGTGTCTTGTCATGTTGGATTCAAAAGTTGTTGAATTCGGCGTTGTCTATGCTGTCCGTATCATCTCAGATACTCAATATATAGTGAAATGAAATGAGACAATTAGTTCTTCCCAAACACTTGTTTGTCATCTGATACTTTATTAATAGTGAACTTAATAGCATGAAACGTTCATAGATTTTCCCACACCGTTTGGAAACTTATTTCTTAAACCAAAATTTGTTCAGTGGGATATCCTCGGAGGTTACGAAGTTTGCGCAAACGAACCAGTGTCAGATGATCAGCTTGTGCATGCGTTCAAACACGCATTCCCATGATACGTGTGTAACTGCACTGTTGAGCAGAATATTCCGAAACACAAAAGACATCCGACAGGGAATGTCGGATATGCAGTTATGCTTCTACCCTTGAGGTAATGCAGTTGGTGGTCTGGTTTGATTCTCCGCACCCCGGCAGCATTATCCAGCTGCCAATATTAACCTCATATTGTAAAGCAATTTCAGCCTGAGCTCCTGCAAAGGGGATACTGCAAGCGGGGGATGTGGTAATGTATTCCTTCACCGATGTCAAAACGCAGTGCAGCCTGCCAGCCTTGTCGTTACTAGAAAAATCAACCAGTATACCCTCGTAGAAATATATTTCCAAGAAATATGAATGAAACATCGCGGAAGGAGAACTGTTTTGGAATAGCATTTGTGATTATGAGTATGGCCGTTATTATCTCGGTCTTCATTATTCGTAGTCACGGAAACGTGCACTGCCTCTGTGCGATAAGCTAGGAGAGTGGTAATCAAATTAACAGTTACAGTCTGTAGGTTTGAACCCGTTTAGGGGGTGATTTATAGTGTGAGAATTTTGTAAAGTAACATAACATATCTGTTTAAGAACACTCCCGTACCCTTATTTCCATACATGCTATCTAAACCCCCATCGATTAAGATGCATAAAACTATAATTTTACCTGTCATTTTGTGTGGGTGCGAAACTTGTTCTCTCATCATAAGGGAAGAATATAAATTGAGGTTGTTTGAGAACAGAATGTTAGAGTATGTGAACCTAAGAGAGAGAAAGTAATCTCTCTCCTCTTGCTCCCCCATCTTGGAGCATAGGGCTGATTTCTCAGTTTCATGATCATTTTTACAGACGGTAGGACTCCTTGGATGGGTGATCAGCTCATCGCAAGACCTGTACCTAAACACAGGATAACAAAAACACAGAATAAACACATACATATATACACCAAACATCGATGTCTTGTGTGAGATTCGAACCCACGATCCCGGCTTCCGAGCGAGCTAAGACAGTACATGCCTTAGATCGCTCAGCTACCGTGACCGGCAGAGAAAGTAATAGGAGGTTAAAATTGTTTAATGAGTCCGCTTCGTAAGGTTTACTCTACACGTAATATTATTAGGATCTTAGATGAAAAGGGATAAGCTGGTCGGGGCATGTGACATGGATAAGAGGGATGAGAAATGCATACAGAAGTTTGGTTGTAGTTCTAGGCCTGGATGATAGAATGCTATTGAAATATATCGTAGAACAAACGGAGGAAATACAAGTTATAAATTTAATTTCGTGAGGTCCTGATAGAATTTACTGGTAGCCGTTTGGGACCACAGAAATTAAAGTCTGGGTTCCGTAAGAGCTGGATGTTTCTGGATCAGCTGGGATCTATTAACTTTTCACGAAAATCCATGCACTATAGAGTTCATTATTTGGTTAGTGTACACACACACGCACACACACCGTCATTCCTTCATTCATCACATGCTTTCATTCTTGTAACTGTGACGTCAGCATTCAATCGAACACATCCGCAAAATACAGAAAGTTGACAACAAAATATTCATTAATATGTTTGTGTGTTCTATTTGTGTTTCAATTGTATCTTATCAGATGCTTTGATAATCGCGAAGTGTGGACTTCGTTTTCTACTGTAACGATCTAAACACTTTACAAACTCTGTGGCCTGTAGTCCGCAAGTGAACTATACCGACCGAGCAACCGCCGCTTGTCGGCGAAGTTAGTGCCAACTTTTGCGGGTAGAGGATGTCGCGTGGTCAGTGCAACGGATCCCCACGGCCGTTAATCTCGGTTTTCTAGACTGGAGCCGCTATTTCCTTGAAATAGCTCCTCAATTATCCTCACGAGGCTGAGTGGACCCTTTCCAGACCCACTACTTCTCAGAAAATCTGGTAGCGCCGGGAATCGAACCCAGGACCTCTGGATCTATAGCCAGGAACTCTGACCACCAGAACACTATTCTGATCATATGTCTACGACTAATTTATGGCTCAGCACGTTCCCCCGAAACGTCGTTTACGATCGTACAAGTTACATAACATCATATCCCAAAAGACACTATTATTCATAGTGCCTCAAATATCGCATAATTTGTAGGCGCTTACAGGTTACACGCCTATGTTAAATGCGGGCTTCGATGTGAATCAGGTTCGTTTTCATACTAATTGTGTTTCATTAGTTCAGATTGTTCCTTTGTGTCGTAATAAACAGATTTACGTACTACACTGTGCCTCTCTTTGTAGTCATGTTTAGAGAATGACGTAACTTATTCTATGTACTGGAATGAGTCTTCCAGTATATTACACATCTGCTTTAATATTAAGTGCCTTGTGCTGGTAGTGTAGTCTGTGTGCGACTGCCTCTGTGTTTCTTGGTTTGAATTTCCTGCCTGGAGCCAGTTATGTGTTTGTTCTTTATCTATTAATACCGCATTCGTCTCTCTCTCTCTCGGATTATCCATGCACCTCTTCCCGTTGCTACTGTTTCTCATCCTTTTGTCTATATTCTTTTAATGAGACATGTTTAGTGTTTAACTCCATCCTGGCATTGCAGTCTCTTCCGTGGTTCATTATGTCTCTAGGACTTTTTTTTTTTTCTTGGCACTACAGCCCCAGTGGGCCTAGGCCTACCTCCATGAACTTCTCCCTTCACATCGGTTTTTCTAGATCTTAGATATACGGTAGGACTCCTTGGGCGGGTGATCAGCTCGTCGCAAGGCCTCTACATGTACACAAACACAGAAAAACGCACACAAACTTCCATGCCCTGAGTGGGATTCGAACCCACGATCCCGGCTTCCGAGCGAGCGAAGACAGTGCACGCCCTCTAGGACTTTAAAATGTCCTTTTCTTGCGATATTTATGAACTCACCATCATGACACGATAGAGCCCTCTGTACATTTAGGGTACCTGAGAACAGAGTTCTGAGGAGAATAGTCAGACCAGAGAGAGAGGAAATAAAGGGATCATGGGGGTGCGAAATTGCAAGAGCTTCATAGTTTGCACCGTTCACCATGTATTTTTAGATTTACTTTATGTGATCTTGATTAACCTGGCTGAAGGTGGAGTCCAGTGCCGGTCTCTTTGTTAACATGGCACTAAATCTTGGGATCCAAGAAATCATATAATTTCTTGACCATCTTGACAATCTTTTCAAGACTGAACTTTCAGTATGGAATAAGTCAGTATCTCTCAAATTTTGTGTACCACGATCCCCCCCCCCACCCAAAATACACAAATTTATGTCCCATCTCTGCCGGTCAGCAAAATGAGCAGTTCTATGCTTTGCTGCAGGTCCCTATCAGGCTATAAGTTGATAACTGCAATCTAAATGGCTTTACACGTCCTCTGCACCTACAGCTTGCAATTTATACGTGTAAAATGTTCCTTTGAATAAACGTTCGCGAAATATTTTGCCTACTGCAGCTACATTTGTCGAAAGCGCGTATATCACGTCTTACTAACTTAGAAACTGTGGTTACTATAGGATTCTGACGATGGTGTATAACACACAGAGATATTGGGTTTTCGGACTTTATCCATCGTCCTGGTTTTTAAGATAACTAAGAAAAAACACGATGTTTCGGAAACTCTTTCTAAGGGACCCAACAGAATAGGTGTTTTCCATCATCTGAGGACGGAAACAGATCCAGTTTCCGAAACATCGTGTTTTTTCTTAGTTATCTTAAAAACAAGGACGATGGATAAAGTCCGAAAACCCAGTATCTCTGTGTGTTAAAAACTGTGCCTTGATACAAAGATATTTTAAACACTTCATGAGAATTCTTCTACCACCACCATCCCCAGAGTAGATTTTGACCGCCTGGGGGGTCGCGACCCACAGTGCAATAAATCATGAAGCTATCTTCATATTGAACCTTTAATTTGAGATATATATTTTTTTTATTTGGACTAATATATCATATTGTGATGCCTTCATTCGAATGATGGTAACAGCAGTAGTTGTGTTAGCTCATAGACTATTCCGGCCGTATAACTGCCTTCTTCCTACTTTGGCCTATTAACTCCCCCCCCAGCATGAAGTCCATCCACAGAAGCGTTTCGATACAGCTGGCCGTGCACGATGTAGTGTTCTTCTGTTTCTTTCTCTGCGCTGTAAGCCCACAGTCGGCCACTCATATAGACTATGAATACACGTTCAGTCACTCTTATTGTTACTCCGTGGCGTCCTTGAGAAGCTAATGGTCGCTCAGCTAATCCTGATATTAGGCGCATTTTATGGAATCTAAGTGTTCGTTATGTTCACAAGAGCCCACCAGTACCCCCTTTCCTCAGTCAAATTAACGTAGTCCGCACCCTCCTAGCCCATTTGTATAATATAAATTTTAATATTATCCTCTCATTACCGTCCGGTCTCTTCCCTTCGGTTTTCCGACCAAATCTTTGTATGCATTCCTCAATCAGTCAATGTTATAATGTCCCGCAGATATTCTGATAGTATCCCGTGAACCGTAACAGGCGCTATGCAAGTTTCCCCAGCCTCCTGTTACTTCCTCCCTCTTAGGTACAAATAATGTTGACGTTTCTAAATAGCACATGGTAAGACAAAAGATTCCGACTCAATCATTCCCAGAATCTGAATTTTTTAATTTTTTCTTCAATACAGTTTTTGATAGTTAAAGATGTCCCAAAATATTCAAGCACTGGCACAGTTTGGAAGTGTTAATTTATTGGATTCTCATAGCCATGCTTACGAAGAGTTCTATCTTCGAGTTATTTGTTATATTTATATTCTGATTTTGTTATGCAATGTGGTGACGACGCATGAAAATATACTTGTTTTGTATGTGTGGGTTTATAGCTAATCAAACCTTATTATCGTTTACTAAAATGGTTGCATTTTTTCTGAATGGTAGACTATTTGTATTTTCATCGAGTCCTTTGATTTCATCAGAATAGATCAGCAGTCGATGCAGCCCTATTTTATTTGACCCTCATAATGGCGTGCCAACTTTTGCGGATAGAGGGTGTCACGTGGTCAGCGCAACGACTCCCCACGGCCGTTAATTTCGGTTTTCTAGACCGGTCCGCTATTTCCTTGAAATGGCTATCCTCACGAGGTTGAGTGGACCCCGTTCGAGACCCATACTTCTTAGAAAATCTGGTGGCGCCGGGAATCGAACCCGGACATATGGACCTGTAGCCAGGAACTCTGACAACTAGACCACAGAGGCGGTCGCACTAACTTCGTCTACAAGTGGTGGTCGCTCGGTCAGTTTAGTTCGCTTGCGGACTAAAACCACGGACCTTGTTTTTTGTTTTCTTTTTTGTTAATAATGACGTACTCTAAACAGAATGACGATAGGGCAGCTCCCTTATTCAGACTGTTCTGAAAAGACGATGCATCTGACAAGCGTTTACTTCTACAGACTTCGTTTAAACATTTTTAAATAACCTAACTACTTTCATAATATGCCGAATTTAATAAGAAAATATAAATTACGTTCTACTAACCAAGCCATAGAATTTCTTGAAGGGCATGAACATCTGATGCGCTGTCCCATTATACTCCCATTTTACTCCAATAACTTTCTAATGCAGAATATCTAATCAGTAGTTTGTACATGCAGATCACAGTGGCCGCGCAGTCTGAGGCATGAAATGGCTTCGCTCGCTCGAACACTGGGATCATGGATTTGAATCTCTCTCAAGACAAGGATGTTTATCTGCGTTTATTCTGTGTTTGGGTGTAGATAACGGTATTGCGATGGGCTGATCACTCGTCCAAGGAGTTCTGCTGACTGTCTAAGATTAAGAAACTGAAATGAAACGAAGCGTTTCACGGATGCCCTGTGCCCCAAGTGGGAGCAGCAGGAATAAAAATAGATGGATGAATGGATGGGTGGATGGGTGGATAATCCACAGTGATGACCCCCAGCAGTTTTGTCTAAGTAGGAGGTAAATGTAAGGGAACAATGTTGGATAAACTCTCGCATTTAGTAGATAATAGTAATATGCCTTGATAATTATTAGTCAGTTTTATTACCCTTTTTATAAATAGACGTAATAATAGAGTGTGATGCCGTCCATTTGATAGGGCCTGTGCTCCATACCTCGTCGATCTCGCTGCGAGATGTAATCGGGCCAATTCCTCCTCCTTCATTCACCCTGAAGATGATGACTGCAGTTTGCACCGAAACGTGAAACATTGGAACATGTTCAACCGTCGGGACGGCTAAATCCCCAGAGCTGAAGTTACACGTTTGACACAGATCCGAAAACGCAAGGACCAGAGTTAGAATATAGCAAGAATTAGGAATCGGTTAGGTTCTGGGACACGTCATACGGAAGGAACGCAGTGGCATTTCCTGCTTTTTCTTATGGAAGCTTCCATCAGTATCAAGTGAGAAGAAAGAATAAAGCAGATTCTTAATTTAATGTTTTGCTTATATGAGGACACAGTGGCAAGGAATGTTGTAGCATCTTTTGAAGTTCTAATCTTGAAATGATATGTTAAATGACCAGTCATAAGTTCTCGGCTCTTCTAGAACAGACAACAGACAGACGTCCTTAATTTTTCATTTCGCCTGAAGACCTCATGACGTTTTTCTTTTACGAAACTGTAGAGAACTGCTGTCCTGGTTCATAACATGAACATATTTACATCCTAAGGTTACCTCAAAATGGAAACAGGACTTCGAACTATCAACATGCTATGTGTCTGAGCCTGATTATCTGCTAGACGCGACTGTACTTACACCGGCGTCTTTTTGGGCTGCGGGTCCTTCTCGTGGTGGCGCCTGACTGGCGCCTCAGCATCCCTCCGCGCGGCGGATCCATAAAATTGCGGCGTCTCCATGGGTAGCAGAGATTTTCGGCCGACGCAGCGTCGACAGCGATGACGTAGAAGGGAAATAACGTTCACAAGATATGTTCAGTCTCCTGCAGGGTCTGCAGTCATAGTCTGACTGATTACACTGCTCAGATGTCAGTATCATTCAGCGACTGGACAGGCAAGTTCAAGTATTAATGCCTGTCTCTTCCAATAATTCTTATTTTCGGATCTCTGTTCTAGCAACACGGTCGCTTTCAGTGTCTCCTAACAAGCAATGAATTTTGTTTCCAAGAAAATCGAACATCGCAATTATAAGGTTCCCGACACCGAAAGTCGCGCAGTATGGCCTCTGTTCCTATATGCTCGCCTATTACTTTCATGTACAGGACGACTTCTTAGTTTAATACAGTAAAATGGTGGGGAGGTGTTTAGGCCTAAGAGAGGTGCTAACTTTCTATGAACATTAGGGCCAAAATACCATAATTTTGTCTTTTATCCTATATGAATATGAAATATGAATATGAATACCTCAGTTTAAGGCAAGGAACATACGTAGGTTGAGATGTCTTAAAATAGGGCACAGAAAATAATGTGGCGTATAGACCCATTGCTAGGCAGCGACTCGGTAAACGCATTCTCGCGGGAGCCAACGCGCACAACAATAGGACGTGTATTGCTAGGCAACAGATCAGCAAACACGCCCAAAAGAATAGCGGACAAGAGAAGACGGTGTTTTCCACGTGATCCGTGCAAAATGGGTGTTAGGAAGAGTTCCAAATCTGGCAGTAGTCGAGTCGAGTCTTCGGACTTTGCAGTTTCAGAATAATGGCAAGAAAGGAATTAAGTGATGCAAAGAAGATTTTATATGTGATTTGAAGCGACTGTTACAAGTCCGTTGCCAGGATACGACTAGTGAAGACTGAGAACCCTAGTGCGTGTGTAACGGTGAACTGTTAAGTGTGTAGATCAGCGATAGCGCTGTATTGGCAGTAGTCCCGAGTTGTGTGTATAAGGTGTCAATAAATCCAATCCAGAACCCGTCTTATAAGTCACCCTTACGCGTGACAGTAGTATAGGAATTTGTGTGAGGGAAAATAACAGCAAGATGAAAGTAATTGTATAATGAAAGCCCGCGCCTTAGCTCAAGTGGTTAGTCGCTGGCTTCCCACCGCGGCGACCCGGGTTCGATCCTGGGGGTCTGGTCAAGTGGGATTTGTGGTGGACAAAGTAGCGCTGGGACGGATTTTCTCCAAGTACTTCGGTTTCCCCTACCAATCTTCATTCCACCAAATTCTCCATCCTCATAATCACCCGGGGTAGGCTACAATAGGCCAAACAGTGGCCGCCGTGCCGAGTGGACCCAGTTGGACTCCACCCCCCGCTAAGCGGAACTGTATAATGAAGAGCTTCGTAATGTATACTCTTTACCAAATGTTGTTAGGATTATAGAATTAAGGATTGTGATGTGGACGGAACATGTAAATGGCAGAGTGAAATAAATGCATGTATGCAGAATTTTAGCCAGAGACATAAAAAGGGGGATCACTTGGGAGACATAACCATACGTGGGAGGATAATATTAAAGTTGATTTTAAATAAATATGGCGAGAAATTGGATTGAAATCAAAGGGCGTAATATAGAGGACTTTGACGGACTCTTGTGAAAACCGAAATGAAACTTCGGTTTCCACAAAAGAAGGTGTACTTCTTGACAAGTTGAGCAGCCGTGCCTCTCAAGGAGTCTGCTCCATGATGCTAGTTAAAGAGGGCTGAAGATAGCGGGGAGGCGGAATGTTCCGTAGCCAACAATTGCTAGTCATACTCGTACAGGTCACGTAGTATTCTTATGTCAGTGAAATATAGGGGGTTACGTTTTGTCGGGTATGTCGCTCAGGTTGGGGAAACAAGAGAACTGCACTTCTAAGGCCGGAAAGGACGTGAGAAGATAGTATTCAGTTGGGTGTAAGGGACAAAGATTATAGTAACTGGTTTGAATTATCCCAAGATCGTGACCGTTGGCGATTTCTGGTACTAGCAGTGCTGAGAAATCGGATTCTGCTACTAAAAAGTTGGTTAAAATAGTGGTCAGTAGTCAGGGCGCGTGCTGTCAAAATTAAACTGCAGTTTGTCCGTGAAACTGTAGACCTACAGTGTATTGAGGCATTCTAAAACTCCATTACAAAGTGAATTGATGTTGACGCTGGGCGAAAAATTGCAGAATTGCTGAAATGACGTTTGATAAGAAAAGTGATGTATTTATGTCTTATATATACAATATGCTATTACGATAAAGACTCTGTCGGTAAATTCCTGTAATTTCCAGTATGTGTGATGCAATAAATAAAACGTTAAAAAATTTACCAATAGAAGCACAACTAAACTACTATAAAGGCGGTGGGCGATCCCTAGGATATTGTGTATCTGAAAATTGGGCAGTAAATAGATCTGATAGGAGGTTGATTGGAAAAGCAAGAATAAAATCTCTGCAACATATCTGGACATTGCGCGAAAGATTGACGCATATTGAAAGGAAACCGAACTGGAACTGGACGGGCCCTCGATTACAGGTCTGGCTTGGTTCAGACGGGGGCTCTCCTGTCCCTGGTATAAAGACAGAGGTCGGCTGTGGGGTCCCTGTTGTCACTGCTGGAGAAGTGGATTTTCTCCCTGCTTTGAAGGTCTCAGGTGTTGTATCGTCTGCTGTCGTGAGTAGACAATCAAATCTGTCAGGGGCTCGTGATGTTCCACTTGGAGGACAGGGCTTTAAGACATCTCTTGATAGGGTTGAATAATCTGTGAAGAAGAACTGGAAAGGCTAGCGAAGAAGTGGGCAGTCCTCAGCTTAATTTCGGTTACGGATCTACCTAGGGCTAGCGGTAGGCGATTCAGTTGTTCCTGTCAGTGAATGACAGGGGTGGCTATAGTCGTCTCACCATCATCAGTCCAAGAGAAGATCTCTCTGTGGCACTGAAGGCTCAGTTGTTGGTCCCTGCTTCCGAGACGAAGCAGCCGTCATCTCTCAGGGGATTTGAGGGGCCTACGGGGGTAAGCCTTTACGAGAGCCCTTGATATGGGTGAATAACCTGGCCTTCAATAAAAAAAATGACCAGCAGAGGTGGCCTCTTCTGAGAGAAACGGAGGGCTCTGTTGCAGGTCCAGCTGGAACCAGTGCAATGGGTGGACCTGATGACCCTGTCAGCAAATGAAGATGGCGTGTAGGATATCCTGCCGCCAGCAGGCCAAGAGATGACATGTCCATACCCAGCTTTGCTGGCCATAGACCTTTGGCTCTGCATGGGTTGAACAGATGGGAATTAGAGGCCGTCTTTGTGAAGGGTTTTGGCTGTCTCTTTCGCGAAGGTCGAAGCTCTTCAAGAGCCCGAGCAACAATGGGGGCTCACAATGGATCCAGTAAAAGTCTAAGTGCTTAATGGAAGACTGGAGGTTGCTCCCCCCCTCCCCCTCAATACAGTATGTCTTGAATATGGTAATACAGCACGCATCCAATGAACATCTAGGAATGCAACATAATAGGATAGCCCTAAGAATTATGCAGCAAAAACCTCCGGGGTATCGAGACGTTGGACTGTCCAGAAGAAGACTGGAAAATCTGTTAAGGCGGAACTGGCCTGTGTTTCACATTGCAGCTGCTGCTGCGATGAATGTAAACCAGTACTGTAAGTCGTAGGATTTGAGGTTCTAGTTTCTGGTATGTAACGCTGTGTAGTCCGTTGAAAGGCAACTGACGTTTCGGATGAACATGTCGTCTTCGTCTTCCGGTTCGAAGAATGATCCAAGCAGGAAACTACATAGCTTGAAAGCAGGTGGCAAGCAGAGCCAGGCCAGTAGACAAATGATAAAGCTATCCCTGTAACAGGCCGTGGAGGCCCATAGGGTTGTGAGACCTTGAGGCTCCCACATTTTCCTTAGACAGTCGGCTCACAGATGGCGGTGAGGTTGTCATCCTTACGCACCGGCTGCCCTTTACCCCCCAGAAAGATTCTGTTAGAAACTGAGTCTACCCCAGGGCCATAGTGCGGCTGGAAGAATTAGATCAATTTAAAAATTCGTTGACCTCATCGGGATTTGAGCCCGCAACCTTCCGGCTTGTAGCACAGTGCCTCAACCAACTAGACTACCGCGTGTCGCCAGGGCCAGTAGATAGAACTCTTAATAATGTACATCCTTTGTGTGCAGCTATCAGCGTTTCTTCAAATTCATTTCGCTTAGCTCTGATATGAGGCTTCTGTCCAAAGGCGTATACGTGTCGTATCTGGTCACACTTTGCAGCAGGAGAGACATTGTATCTCTCATTCCTCCTTTCCTCTTGTTCTCAATGGCTTTCATTTTGCTTGATGGATTAAGTGGCACGTAGGCGTCACCATCACTTCGCCCTACTAGAAGCATCTTTTGTTCCATTTTTACCGAATAATTGGACGCAGATGTCACCCAGCCTTCTATCTAATGGGTACCGGTGGCGATTTCCCCGGGGATAAAGCGACCGGGGCGTGAAGCTGACCGCTCACTTCCACGTAGTGCCGTGGTCAAGAATGGCACTCATATGTTTTCATGGCATAGTTCTTAATTAATTAGGCACAGGGACAACTTTACTTTTATATCTGAATGGCCACGCGGTTTAGTGTGCTCACGAGCTGGGGCAGAACGAGTTCTGACTACTTTATTTTTCATCATTGTCTATCATCCTGTTTAGTTCTCATGGTAACCCCCCCCCCCCAGATGCACTTACTTTGAAGTTTCTGACACCGCCTGTCCGCCATGCTTTGCGGTCTGGAGAAATACAAATATTACGCTGTCAAAAAAAGTAAAGTTATGAAACTGTTTCCCATCCAGCCATGCTTTTTAAAGGTGGAAAATGTCCGAAGAAAAGTTCGTGTATGTAGTTCGTATGTCATTCTTCCGCATGGCCAAAAACAATATTTTTGAAGACTCTTGGTTCGAATGGAGGGCGCGTGGAGAATAATCGCAACCAGTGAGACGAGCAGCACTTACATTGGAACTTCCCAGCATTTCTTGGAACCCGAAGGTTCATCGTCGTGTTCACAAGAATCCTCCACTGGTCCCTGTCTTGAACCAGATGAGCCCAATCCATACCACACTATCCTAGTTCTTTAAGATTAATTTTAATATTATCCTTCCACTTACGTCTGGGTCTTCCTAATGGTCTGTCTCTTTTTGGTTTTCCCACCAGAATTCTATGCGCATTCCACTTCTCTCCATGCGGCTACGTGCCCTGCTCATCTCATCCTTGCACTTGACGAAGGGTACAATTTATGCAGATCCTCCTCGTGCGGTTTTCTCCAGCCTCCTACACTTCCATTGCTCTTAGGTCCAAATATTTTCCTCAGTACCCTGTCGTTATATAGCCCGGATAGCGACTGGCTACGGGCTGGACGACCGAGGGGGCAGATTTCGAGTCCCGGTAGGGTCAAAAATTTTCTCCACGTCGTCCAGACCCGGCTCTGAGGTCCACCCAACCTTATATCCAATGGATACCGGTGACTCTTTCTCCGTGAATAAGGCGGCCGGGGCGTGAAACTGACCACTGGCCTCCAACATGTGCCGAGATCAAGAAAATTTGGATATATACATATGCCTTCATGGCGTAGTGCTTAATTTGTTAAGCATTGGGACAACTTTACCTTTTTTGAACCCTGTCCTTACGTACCTTTACTCTGTGTTCTTCCCTTAATGTCAAAGATCGAGTTTCACACCCATACAGAACTATAGTTTTGTATAGCATCTTTCTAATGCTTTTAATTTACATCAGCCTGTAAATAACCTTGAAGATTTAGTCCCCATTTTATAAGCTGATTATTATATGTTATGTTATAGGCGTATGTAATGTGTATATTAATTTTAGACCGGCCCGAATAGGGATCGATGCTGTTGCGCCTCTGTGACGCACATAAACTCACGCGCGCGCGACAAAACAACCCAGGTATTGGGGTATACATCAAATGTTTGGCATATTTAATGTCCGTTGCAGGTTCAGTACGAGTTCCACTTCAGATGATGCTCAGCTAGGACTGATATTTTTCTCAAGAATGTCTTATCATATAAAATATTGGTGCATGATACAAAATAATGGATCTTATAAAAATCCAGTAGTTTAACTTTAAACCTATAGTAGTCCCATATTTAAGGAAACAGTAGAACAGTTATTTATGGCTACGCATTTCTATGCGTAACATAATCAGTTCTGGAACTTTTTACAGATTCGAATCTACAGTAAATAGGTCTGCACATCAAAACCATTGCAGTATACAAAATAGCAAGAAAGTCCATTCTGAAATATGTGTAGGCTTACTGCAAGCACAAACCGTGCCATAGCTCAAGCGGTTAGTCGACGGCTTCCCACCACGGAGGCCCGGGTTCGAGCCCAGGTCAGCTCATGTGGGATTTATGGTAGATAAAGTGGTCCTGGGATGGGTTTTCTTCTCGTACTTCGTTTTCGCCTGCCAACTCTCATTCCACCGACTGTTCCACATTCATCATCTTTCATCCCGGACTGGTTCAATAGGCCAACCAGTGGTCGACATACCAAGTGGACTCAGTGTGATCCCACCCCAAGAAATTAAAAAGACTACTACAAGCAAGATTTGGAGTACATGCTCTCACTTTTGTATCACTGGAAACTATGTCTTCACACAACAGGTAAACATCTATATTTTCGAAGTTGGTCATAAATTTTATGCTTTTTGTTTGTCTCTCATCAACTTATTAATTTAAAACATTATCAAATCATACGTTTTGTGCCGTGCTTTTAAATATGTCCTTTTATTTGGTCACACGGTATATAAGTAGGCCTGTACCACAGAAAACGATAAAAAATGCTGTATCCAAATACAGTGCTTTTACACCTAGTACAAAGACCTACGCCGAGTCGTAACGTATATTCAGTTATAGTCTTTTATGTAAGTAACTACTCTATTAGGAGTAGTGTGGTGATGGCGAAGGGTTTCGCGCTTCGCCCGACCGCTCAAGCGAGCTTCGTCGTAACACGCTTCTTACGAAGGCTCTTGTTCTTCTCTTAAGTAATCTAATAAAAAGTCTAGCAGACGCTGTCGACGTGGTCTCCCCACACTTTGCAACAGCGTGAATAATTAAGTTAATAAAAAACAGTCTTCGATCCTAACTCAATCATAATGCCTCCCTTCCCACCACATTTTTGTTCCAAGTTTCTGTCTTCAGCTCCCCAGCTCTCATGCACTTCGCTCAAATTCGTATACGGCGTGTTTCAATAAAACTTCACCTATCTGTTTCGTGTTAGAACTTCAAATTATATCATTCCTCTCATCTTCTTTCCCATTCATAATTGTAAACCGCTATGCGAATGTCGAGTTTCAGTAACCAAATTTATATATAATGCAGCCTGCTACAATCAGTCGGTAACCTTTGTGTGTTTGTATGCTTCTTTCCTTCCACATTTACGAAAGAACTGTTGCTTCTCAAATACGTTCTATGTAGCAAAGTAAGGAAGGAAACTGGGTGAACAGAAAGCATGAAATAGTCAAACAGAATGCTTTCTGAAGTAGCCGTCTTCTGGGATGTGGCGCCATGTAGATCTAGTGTAAACCGACGTTCCTCCGAAACGTCGGTTTACACTATATCTACACGGCACCACATCCCAGAAGACGGCATTCTTCATAGTCACCGCCATGAAAACCTTAAATCTTACAGACTATTTTCTATTGGATTCTTGCTTTCGGTTTCCGTCATCATGTTGGTCAATTCCTACCTATTAGCGGTTACTGTACATTGCTATTCACTATCTATGTTTCCTGAAATTTCCGATACAGTCAGGTTTCCGCTTAATCCAGGTTCCTTTAAATACGTAAACTAGAGCAACAGAGACGTACTGCAACCCATTTTCTGTTCTGTTTCCTTTATTTCTTTTCTAAAGAGTTCTGTCTTCTGGGATATAACGCCATGTAGTCCGTTGAAAGTCAACCGACGTTTCAGAGGAACATGTCGCCTCCATCTTCAAGGTTGAAGGGTAAACCAAGAAAGAATCCACCATAAAGCAGACCTCAAGCAAAGCTTGGTTTCTTACTTGGCATTCTTTTTAACTCTCAATGTGGTAGCGCATGGCCCTCCGAAGAGCTTGTTGTAGTCCACAAGATGGAACTCCTCTTAGGCACCGCTGTGAGATCTTCATATCCTGCATAATTGTCTCTTGTTTATAACAGGAATGTTCCTTTTCAAATAAATCCCTGGACTCACAATACTTGCCAAACTTAAGGAATATAAACAATAAATACTAATGAAGATTACTCCGTTACACTCTTCTTTTCCCTTTCTGTTTTTTTGATGTTGTTGTGCTCTGGCTATGCTGTATGTTCTCGTGACCGGAGAAACTTTTCAATAGAGGGAAAAATTTCTCGTAATTACAATTCCATTTGAATGAGTTTTTAATGGAAATTGAAAATATTTCCAATATTCCATTCGATTAACTCCTAGCTTTGACTCAGCTATAGATACACGTAATACTTGTGTTCCTAGAAAACGCTGCATAACGCAATGATGTTCTTTCATATGCGGGTTGTTGAAGATTTTTAAGTGGTAAACTTGATGATTCTGACCTTTGCTGCTCTTATTTCAAAGTGGAGATGCTAAATTAACCAATGTCGAAGGACGGAAAGGATCCGTAGGCTATACACAACCACGCATCGCATAAAAATGAGATGCATTTAAGAATTAAATCAGCGTGCATACGAGAATTTTCAAACAAGGGCGTATAAACCGGGGTATACTTGTACACGGATGATAGTATATCAGACTTCACGGTATCTTAAACCAGAAGGTTGCAATATGAACCGTAACTGCCGTGATAACCTTAAATCTCAGGTATACACACATGCTTGAGAAAAAACTTCTTATACGTGTATGTCAGCTCAGTCGGTATAGCGAGGGGCTACGGGCTGAACGGCCGGATTCGATTCCTGATGGTGGAGCTATACCTCTACTCCCCACACGTCTTCAAGGCGTGTTGCTTAGTTAATTAAGCACTGGGATAACTTTACCTTTTTTTAAGGAAACTCGCTGGAGGCAGTAGGTAAACGGAGATTGTAGAACGCAGGAAGGAGGCGGGACACGCATAAGAATTTAGTCGGAAAATCTTAAGGGAAAGAGACCTGTGCGTAGTTGGTAGGATATTATTAAAATGTTGTGATTCGATTGGATTCGGGTGGTTTAGGCCAGGGTCAAATGACGGGCTTCAGTGAATCCGTTAGTGAACCTTCGGTTTTCATTCATAAAAGTCGATTAATTTGTTCAAGATTCGAATCACTGTCAGCGTTTTAGGAGTGTGCTCCGTGTAGTAGTTAGTTACTCTGTTGCCACCAATACAAAGTGATCATGGCAGTCCCTGAAGAGAAGGAGACTGAGCAGCCACCATCTGGCCCTGATTTTTCTCCTGTCTCTGTCAGTATCAGCTGAAAAGTTTCTTTAGTCGCTATCCTTACATTGCTCCCAGGAGGGATTTACAAGCTACGTCTGGGCGATGTTCCGTGGTTCATGTTGATACACTGAATACAAGATTCTATCAAGTACTGGGTCAGTATTTTAAAATAGTTTCCCTCTCCTGGGACATGGTCATCTCCTGCCATTTCCTTCCAAATAAATAAGCGAATGAGATTATGTGTGTTAGAAGTAAACACGAGCAGTAATCATCACCGTGTGTGAAGACGTTTTTCTCATCAGTATTAATATTTCAGGACCGATTGAACAGAGAGCCAACTTCAAATTTTGTTTGAAGTTAGGCAAAACAGCCGGAGAAGCGTACGAAATGATGAAAAGTGTGTACGGTAGTGATTGTTTGAGTCGCTCGAACATATTTCGGTGGTATGCTGGATTTCATGACGGCAGGGAGGACATTGAAGACGCTTCATGTGCATCAAAGCCGAGAACAAGTCGCACTGAAGAAAATGTGAAAAAAGTGACCGAAATCCTTGCATCAGACAGATGTGTTTCTGCAAGACTCATTGAGGAGCTTTTGGGAATACCAAAAAGTACTGTGCATCAAATTTTGACCGAGGATTTGGGAAAACGGAAGGTCTGTGCGCGGTTTGTACCGCACGAGCTGTCAGCCGATGAAAAACATGCCAGAGTGAACACTGCAAAGACATGTTACGGTCGGCCCAAAGTGATACAAAATTTACAAAATCGATTGTTACTGGTGACGAGACATGGTGTTTTGAGCCTCTCACAGAGCGGCAGAGTGCAGCGTGGTTGAGCCCAAAGAAAGTGCACATGCAAAAGAGTCGAATAAAGACACTGGTAACCGTTTTCTTCGATTCCAAAGAATCATTCACAAGGAATTTCTGCCAGAAAGTCAAACAGTGAATTCTGATTGTTATTTCAGAGTCCTCAGTCGTTTGTGGGCGAGAATTCTTCGAATTCGACCTGAATATCGAGAGCAAGGTTCCTGGTCGCTCCTCCACGACAATGCCCCACCCCACAAATCAAAGATCGTGCGCGATTTTGTGACCAGAAAAGGGATCACAGTTAAGTTTGCGATGAAAAGAGACCGTCACGACACCATGCGGGACAACCAAAGGGAATCTACCGCAGTTTTAAATTGGATTCCACAAAAGGAGTACAGTGACTGTTTTCGAAAACTTTGCAATCGATTCCAGCTATGTATTGATTCAGAAGGAGACTATTTTGAATAAAAAGAGTGATATTTTTAAAACAATTCCCGTCTTATATTTTTAATGAACACAGTCCTAACAGAACCTGGACACACTGTGTATGGACTGGATCAAACAGTCTCGGGAAAGAGATCGAGGGGGGCTCTTTTGAACACATTAATGAACTTCGGTAAAGTTTGGGGAATTTCTTGAGTAGCTGAGCAACTCGCGGCTTCTCAAGAAGGTCTCAGGTCTCAGCTCAGTGCAGTTACTTGGCTTATTGTTTACTTAATGTGAATTTAAAATGTTGGCTTAACAAAATTTGTCCGAAATGTTATTTTCCTTGACATTAATTTAACATTACGAAAAAATTAAATACTATTTATAATGTAAATGTACCCAGAAAATACAAGTACATTGCTGTGACATTTTGTTGCAACCTTAATATTGTCACGTGACTGAATGTGACTATAGACGGAGTTTGGATTGGTAATTGGATTTACTGAACTCTTAGAGAACGAAGCAGTTGGTTCTTTTGCGTCACCAGGGTTTGTTGTGACGTGTGATGGCGGTTTCGAATTGATTGAGACCGAGTTTATCTTGCAAAGGGAGACGTGACAAATGAGATCGTCTTGGGGCTCAGGTGTCGTCTGTTTGCTTGGGGACCAGTGGCACAACACATCAGAAAGAGGAACCATTTTTAAAGCCAGCATACGCCTGCTACCCATTCTGAAAATAGGTTTTTTCCCGCTCATCCTTCCCCAGCCCATTATTTTTACAGTGATGCTTTTGACTCTGAAGGAAAAACCACAGAATAAAAAACTACACCAACGCAGAAGAAAGTTCATGATCATTTTAGTTTGGATCATTTGATTATAAACGCAATTTATTTCTCAATTACGATTAGGTAATGAAGAACAGCTACAATCTTCAGTTGCACAATCATCAGCACATATTAGCAATTTGAGATTTTCCTTTTCAGCGATCATCATTTCATAAACGACATTGACATTTAATATTTTCTTTTTCCAAAATTTTTATTGCACCCTTCCTGCATGTTAAGCTGTCAAAGACAAACGATTTTATGCACTAACTCGCTAAAGTCCGTCAACCTCATTATGAAAATAATTAAGTTTTATGCTCTAAAATACGTATAAAATAGCAGGATTTAAGGTTCTCACATCAGTGGTTATGAAGAGTTATGTCTTCTGGGATATAATGTCGCATTGTCCGTTGAAAGTCAACAGCTATTTCGGAGTTCTGCTTGCTTCTTCATCCTGGTTTCTTGCTTAGTTTACTCTTCGAACTTGAAGATGGAGGCTACATGTTCCTCCTAAACGTCGGTCGAATTTCACCAGACTATACGGCACTACACCTTAGAAGATAAAACTCAAGTACAAAATTGTCATCAAGTGTAGAAATTAAACTATCATACACTGATGTGTTTTCAGCTTAGCTGCACATTTTCAGGGAAACTAGTACTAAAATAAATTTTATGTAATTTACTTAATATATTTTTCATTTAATAAAACCGTATATCCTTAAGACATTTAGATATAGTAATATCTGAATTACAATGTTGGATGGAGGTAGATGTTTTATCACGATAATGCCAAAGTTTGTGTTTTTATGATAGGCTCTTAACTGTCTTTGAAATGTCTGTTTGATAGTGTCTTCCTGCATCTATGTAGTGGACTGTATGAATGGGAGTGTTGAAGTGCCACTGCAGAGACTATAGAAGTGACACTTCAACAATTCAAACTAATATAGGCCACTAGGGACACTACAGAAATGACACTTCAGCATTTCCACTCACATAGACCACTAAAGAGGTACCATATGACATTATTAAATAGGCACTACAAGTATGTTGATGAGCCTGTTACACAAAACACACCCTTCTACATTACACGGACAAGACAGGCTCTACCACCTTCCATCACTGAACTTCAGCATATCACTGATTCTAAATATCTTGCGAATTTGCAATTCAATTTAATTTAAATGACTGAAACATCTTTAAACACTTTAAATAAATTTCCGTTAATGGTGATTTTCCTTGAAGATGGCCACTCGAGGCTGAAATATGTCCGGCTGTATGATTATTTAATTATAAAAGTATAATTTATTTGATTTCAGTTTTACATTTGTCTTAATGTGAATAGTATGTCGGCAATAATCTTTGTCGTTAGCTGTCTGTCTGTCTGTTAGGACTTTGAAGATCATGTCGCTCTGTTAACTTAATATTGGAGTGGATCATTCTGGCTCAGGATAGAGTCCAGTGGCGGGCTCTTGTAGATACGGCAGTACTTCCTTAAAATGTTGGGAAATTCTTAAGTGGCTGAACGACTGGTAGCTTCTCGAGAAAGCCTCAGCTCCATGGAGTTAATTTAGTTAGTTAGTTGAAGAAAGTCGTCTTCTGGGTTTTGGCGCCGTGTATTCTTCGTTTTAGCCGACGTTTCGGAGGAACATATCGCCTCCATCTTCAGAGCAGGCTGAAACGAAGAATACACCGCGCCAAAACCCAGAAGACAACTTTCTTCATAGTCATCGCCGTGAAAACCTCAAAACTTACATAGTTAGTTAGTTATTTATCAACTTAATATTTTATGAAAGTAAAAAAAATCTAAATTGGGAACTCTGGAAATGTTTTGGTGCGATTACAATGGTCGAGAAATTGTTGAAATATGAGTCATAGACTCTGCAGACTATGAGATAAGTACATTTGTTCATACGAGTAATGGACATAAAATTCTGCTATCTTACAGTTATCTTAGACATTGTCCACTTTATGGACATCAAACAAGATATCCTGTCCGACATAATTGGAGTATAATTCATGGACGAGGTATCTGAAAAGGTTTAATCCGGATGAAGCAAGTTGCTTTATTGGCAACGCTCTAAACTCTTAATCGGGAGGTGATTGGTTCGAGTTTTAGGAGGAACACTGGCTGTCTTTACTCAGATTTTTATAGTTTTCCACAGTTCATCCACGCAAATTCCGGGAGAGTCCCTCGGTTAGTCCACGTCCACATCATCCCCAAACAGTTCCAATTTATAATTCACCAATCCTACAGTTCGACTCTGTATAAGCGGAGATACTAAGTAACTTTATGGAGCAAAGCCCTTCTTCAGAAGCCGCCAGTGACGCAGCTACTCCAAGAACTGCCCAACATTTTGTGGAACCCAAAGGTTCATTACCATGTTCACAAGAGCCCTCCTGGCCCAAATCAATCCAGCCTATACCACCCCATCCTATCTCTCTAAGATCCATTTTAATATTATCCACCCACCTACATCTTGATCTCTTTCCTTCTGGCTTTCCCATCAATATCCTATAAGCATTTCCCTTCTCAAAATTCGTGCTACATATCCTACCCATCCTCCTTGACTTGATCATTCTAATTATACCTGGCGAAGAATACTAGTTATGTAGTTTTCTCCAACCCCCTTTCACTTCCTCTCTCTTCGATCTAAATATTCTCCACAACACCCTGTTCTCAAACACCTTGAGTCTATATTCCTCCTTGTCAGAGACCAAGTTTCACAGCCATACAGAATCAGTGGCAAAATTATAGTTTTGTACATTCTAGTGTTTACATTTTTAGACAGCACACGAAAAGACAAAAGGTTCTGGTCTGAATGATAGCAAGCATTGCCCGAAATCAGTCTCCTCTTAATTTCCTCCACAATCAAATTTTGACTTTTTACTGTCGTTCCCACAAACCAGAAGGTCGCGGGTTCAGGTCCCGATGAGGTCATTTGATTTTTTTTCAATTGACCTAATCCTTCCGGCTGCACAGGGCCCTGGGGTTTACTCAGCCTCTAACAGAAATGGGTACCAGGAATTAATTAAATCATTTTCCTGGGGAGTGAAGAGCAGCCGGCGCGTAAGGCTGACAACCTTACCGCCATCTTTGAGCCGATTGTCAAGGTAATGTGGGACCCTTAACGTCTCACAACCCTATAGGCCTTCACGGCCTGGTACAGCGACAGCTTTACTTTTTTTTTACTGTCGTTCCCAAATGTTTGAAGCGTACCACATTTTCAAACTTATGTTAGCTGTCTTTATTTCATGAATTTTCCCTGGATTCTGGCGACGAGACAGCAACATATACTTAGTTTTCTCTGCGTTTACTTCTAGACTAACCTTTTACAATCGTAAGTTAAAGATCCTGTGTTTGTCTTTATGGTATCTGTGTTATCTTCCAGTTGATTCGCATCATCAGCATAGATCAGAAACTGATGTGTACCATTTAATTTCAGTCCCGCCTGGTTTTTCTGAACCTTCCTAATGGCATATCCTAAAGCAAAGTTGAAACAGCAGTGGCGATAAAGATTTCCTTGTTTCAGACCATTTTGGATAGGAAAATTATCAGACAAATGTTTATCTATACAGGCTTTACTGTACGATTTATTTAAACATATTTCATCAGCATAACTATTGTAATGGGTACGTGAAGCTGTGTCAGAATATTGTGCAGTACAGACAGCATCGTTAAATAAGCTACTAGCAGAAATGTAATAATCCATCGTAACTCTAAAATGTAAAGCAAGTGTCACGTAACTTCGAACAAGGCCAAAGGAACCTTGAATGCGCAGAAGAAAATTGTTTGTACAACTGGCCGTCTGTCACTTCTCACACCCTCGAACCCACCCCCTTGTCTGAAAATTTTCTTCTGCGCATTCAAGGTTACTCTTGGCCTTGTTCGAAGTTACGTGACGCTTGCTTTACCACGGAACGAAGAGTCTTTTGAATAGCCATTATAGTAGATTTGATTCGCATTAAGAGTTATGAGTTTTGTTTTACTTTTTAATTAAAATAAACAGTAATACATGCCTACACCCCGTAGTTCATTTTTCCTCGTGTTAGCCCAAGCGAGTATGTGAATACCGCTGGGCGGGGGTGGATTTGAGAGCCTATGAATCAGAATTAGCGCGACCAAGCTCCCTCATAAATGCAAACAAAGGGTTCACTTGGGTGCAGTAACACGTGCAGCAGAGGAGGGTCGCTTTGACAGCGAACAAGCTGTCCCGCAGGATGGCTCGGATAAGAAGCATACCGCCTGTTCCTAGTTTTACACTCTTTTGCACAAAATCCGATTTCAAAGTACGAAATTTCCCATCACAAAGTTCCCTATTTTCCCTTTGACAGCAAACGGAATTTCTTTCCTTATACCAAGATACATCCAGCAATACTTTTGACTTTGCTTTGATGGTTCGGCTTTACGGAAGCTGCTTCTTTTCGAGTGATGTTAAACCCATTGGCGTTCTTTGCGGCTGCGGGGCGCGTACCTGTTCTGATGGTGTGAATTATTCTTGTGGGTGCGAAAAGTAAAACTATGAAAGCCAAGTATTTTACTGCGTGGGTAGTACTATAGGTACAGTGTATTTGTAAACGTAAGTAAAAGTAAAGTAAAGATATCCCTGTAACAGGCCGTGGAGGCCGTAGGGTTGTAAGATGTTGTAGTTTCCACATTTTCTAGACATTCGGCTCATAGATGGCGGCAAGGTTGTCAGCCCTACGCGCCGATCGCCATTTACCCCATGAATATTCCAAGAATATTCCTGGTACTCATTTCTGTTAGATGCTGATTCGACCCCAGGGCCATAATGCTGCTGAAAGGTTTAGGTCAATTGAAAAAATCCAATGACCTCATCGGGACTTGAACCCGCGACCTCCTGTCTTGTATCTAGTGCCTCAACCAACTACGCTACCGCGTACCCCTATGGTGTATTTGTACTGAAATGTTTTGATGGATTCCAAGCTTGTATTTTTAAATACAATATTTTAATTATTTAGACATAATTATGTAGAGTGGATGGAACCGGGATAGCGTAGTCGGTATAGCGACTGGCTACGGCATGAACGACCAAGGGGGTGGGAGTTCGAATCCCGGTAGGGTCAAGAATTTTCTCCACGTCGTCCAGACCGGCTCTGGGGTCCACCGAACCTCCAATCCAATGGTTACCGAGGCTCTTTCCCGAGGTAAAGCGGTCAGGACGTGAAGCTATCCACTCCTTCAGCTAGTGCCATGGTCAAGAAAATGTCTATACATCCACTCCCCCATACGCCTTCCTGGCATAGTGCTTCATTAGTTAAACACAGGGACAACTTTACTTTACTTTTACTTTTATGTAAAGTGCACGGAGTCGAGTAATATAACAAAGTGCGAATTCCGTTTGAAGTACTATCGTTATACGAGGCTTAGTATCCACTTAGGCGTAAGCCATCTGAGACATCTGTGTCAAATGCCCTGGTTTTAGCCTACTTTCCTTCTTTTGAAAAATGAAATGAGGCATATACGATCACCTTCCTGTCCAATTGTATGTCTTCCCCCTAACGTTGCTAGGCAACGGCTCGGTTAACACACTCCCAAGACAACGAATACACATGCAACAATATAAGAACTGTTGGACGTGGTATTATCTCTGCGATCTGTGTCTTATCAGTTATTCAGAATGTAGTGAAAGGAAATAGGCGGTTAGTTCTTCCAAGAACTTTTTGTTTTTTATATATTACTAGGTGTCTAAACCTTGCTAAGGTTATGCAGAACGATGTCAGAGTAAACGGTTATGCCCTGTTTTAAGGCAGGCTTTCGGCACTTACATGGAGGGACGTCTCATATTCATTCATACTTCTCTGTAGCAGACTATCCCGACTGCAAAACGTACGGATAAACTTTGGACAAAATCTTGCAACTTAACCGTAGCAAACGTTCAACAGTTGCGACATGAATTAAATTATGCTGAATGAAATTTGGATGCTTCTGTTTTGAATCAGGTTAGACACAAGCGTAGGGTTGGAATAGTGGCTTCTTCTAAAAGCGGTTGCAGTTCTGTGAACCTCGAAGTACCGTAATGACAACTGGCAGGTTGAACAATGCCGTAGATTCCGTAACACGTTTGTAAACCCGGATGAAAGTGGAAATGAACCTTTGTCGTGTGTTTTCTCCAATCGGTTCTCCCTCTTCGCATGTCTTTCCTTACGTTATGAGGGAAGCTAGGCTTCTGATGATATATCCACGTTGATTTGTTTGTCTGTCCGATATCATCTAACCAATGGAACGTTTCATGAACCTTGATATCCGATACCGAATCTTTTTCTTCGTGTTTTTTTATGTTGGAGTCCAGGTAGCTCAGTCAGAACAGTGAATCGGCTGCGAGATGCACGACTGAGGTTTGATCTCCCCCAGGGACCGGTGTTCAGGCTGATTCAGCTCCCTATACGTCCACTACCGTGTGGTGCTTAATTAAGCACATTGACAACTTCATTTTTATAATACCACCAACATACCAATATGTCAGCGGCCTCCGTAGCCTAGGGGTAACGTTCCCACCTCATGACTCCAGGCACGCCGGTTCAAACCCGGCGGAGGTCGTGGCATTTTTAAGGGCGGAAAAATTCAGGGAACAAGTCCTCCGGGAGGGACTTTAAGCCGTGGGTCCCGTGTCATAGATTTACGGCACGTAAAAGATCCTCATGTCTCTAGGAGACCTCTGAGCAAAACTAGGCAACAATTTCCCGCCCAAGTAGTTTCCAATGCCTCTGGTAGATGGGGGAAATATCAGGTACCGACGGCCGACCTCGTTGGCTGAACGGGGCTGATAGCACGCACCAGTACCGGTAGGGTATGGCGACAGTAGAAATTAAAGGGGGATGCACAATGGACCAATAACTGGTCTAAGTGCATGGGGAAACCCACCCCCTCTAATAATAATAATAATAATAATAATAATACCAATATGTCAACTGTAGGAACTTTTGAAACTGGCGTTACCTTGTGTCAATAGTACATAGTAGCTTTCCTGTGCTTTGCTCACAGAATACTGCCGACAAGGCATTCGGTTCCGTTATATGCCTGTATCTGCATGAAGAACAGGGAGGACTTTACATAACAGTGAGACTAATGGTCAGTCCATGGAGCAGAGTCCTTTATGAGAAACTGATGGTCTCCCAGCTTATCAAGATATTTCCAGCCTTTTGTAGAACACGAAAGTTCATTAACATGTTCATAACAGCCAATAATTCACTCTCAAATCCTATTTTCTTAAGATCCATTTTAATTATGATAATAATAATTCAGTTCTTGTCTGTTAACATGCAGACTTAACAGCCTTGAGGACAATTACAGAGTCAGCACGAGAACATAGAAAGAACGGACAGAAAACTTACCAACAAAATACAAATAAGGCGGTTTATATAAAACAACAATAACAATTCCATGAAAATAGAAGTTATCATTAACGGGCGAGAAAAGTAAATAAGTACATTTGCAATGGTTATGTCATTATGCGGCGAGAAAGGATACTATTTATGTTAACATATAATAATATAACAATTACAACATAATGTAAAATATGATTAAAGAGAACGTTCTTGGCTCCGAATACGTCACCAACCATGCAAACATTAACAGCTTATGCACATCTATCAGTGGGACAGTTTTTGCATGAGGATCAGACGTTAACCAAAGCAAAGTCTCTAATATACCGAGCAGGAACTTCAAGACCAGTAATTTCCAAAATAGAAGGGTAGAATTTAGCACCAAGGTAAACTTGAATGAGAAAGAGGCGATGCCTCCTCATACGTAAGGTGTCCAATTGTAACTCCTCCAAAGAAAGAAAATAGCAGTAATGGACTTAAGGAAATAAATTATTAAAACAGAGGGCTGTAAGCCTCTGCTAGATGTCTTTCAACTTGTTGGCATGAGTTAACATAATTGAATTTCTGACAACGGACACGTGTTCAAACTTAGATCTAACTAACGTAATGTAACAGACCATGAAGGACCATAAGGTTGTGATACGTCCAAGCTCCCACATTTTCTCTAGACAATCGGCTCACAGATGGCGGTAATGTCAGTCTTACGCGCAGGCCACCCTTTACCGCCCTGGGAAGATTTATGGTACTCATTTATGTTAGAGACTGAGTCGACCCCAGGGCCATAGTGCGGCTGGAAGGATTAGGTAAATTGAAAAAATATCCACCTCATCGGGACACTAAACAGCGACCTTCCGCCTTGTAGAATAGTGCGCCATATAATAATTCAATTCAATTCAATTCTTTATTATTTATGTGCCAAGTCAACAGCCGCAAGGCCAATTACAGACTTAGCACAGTGTAGATGAAAGTAATTACGTGTAAATTNCCCATAGGGTTGTGAGACGTCCAAGCTCCCACATTTTCTCTAGACAATCGGCTCGCAGATGGCGGTAACGTCAGTCTTACGCGCAGGCCGCCCTTTACCCCCCTGGGAAGATTTATGGTACTCATTTATGTTAGAGACTGAGTCGACCCCAGGGCCATAGTGCGGCTGGAAGGATTAGGTAAATTGAAAAAATATCCACCTCATCGGGACACTAAACAGCGACCTTCCGCCTTGTAGAATAGTGCGCCATATAATAATTCAATTCAATTCAATTCTTTATTATTTATGTGCCAAGTCAACAGCCGCAAGGCCAATTACAGACTTAGCACAGTGTAGATGAAAGTAATTACGTGTAAATTATACAAACATTAGACAAACACATTATAAGTCAAAAATAAATTACAGGAAATTTCTTGGGAAAACACAGTAATGAAGAAAAGTAAACAAACAAGCAAATAAATGATGATAATAACAATAATAATAATAATTCCATTATCATAAAACTAAGTGTTATTTAGAAGTGCAAAAGAAACATAAATATTTAATTAATAATAATAATAACGAAATTAATAAAAATAGTGATAATAGTAAGAATTAAATTAGTTCAGTATAATATAATAATAATAATAATAATGTAACTGATGTCGGAAAGGGTGGTGTGGTGGCACATTCCCTCCTCCCCCAGTTTTCTGTCACATGTCAAACTCAGCAACAAGTTTACATTACTTACAAATATCGTTTTCTGTGTTTCATTATTTCCCATGGGATGCCGAACTGTGGAGAGCGACAGCAAATTGAAAAATTGACAGACGCCGTCAAGCTGCAAGTGAGTGCTCCATAGGAATGTGAACCTCTGGTAGGAAAACATAAAACGGAGCGGTAATGGTGGCATGAAGACCAGAAATAGGAATCAGACGAGGAAGCTCAGGCGCGTGTGAAGAGAAAATAAAGACGAAGTTGCGACAGAGGAAAGATCTTGAAAATTTGAAAAAATCTTTAATTTAGGCGTTATGTTGATTATCAGCTTGAGCATATGCTAATATAATGTGCACTCAGCTTTCGTCGGGAGGTATTTTGTATGAATACGTGCCCATTTTATTTGAACGAATATGAGGAATTCCCAAATAAAAAAATCGCTGCTACAAAACGTTTTGCTCCTACTCCTGCCTTCTTCAGTCTTCGTTTTCCTAACTATTCCGAGGTACTTCAGAAAGTATGTTGGCTGGATAACCGGAGTTCGATCCACGCCAGCTGCAGTTTTTTTAAGCGCCCCGTCGTACTGACCCTGTGGCCCACCTAGTCTCCCGTCCAGTTGTCGCCTGGGGTGTCTGATTTCAGGGATAAGATGACCCCAGCGTGAAGATGGCCACTTGCCTCCGTCTAATATCGAGGTTAAAATTGTGAAGTTCTACCTCTGCTCTTTATGTCGCGATGCTTAATTACATACAGGGACAATTTTGCCTGTACGATATCAAGCGTATTTTCGCGTGTTTGCTAGGTAAGGCGACATGAAATTTACGCTGGTTTTGGATTTGGCGAAGACGTTTATTGAGCTATCGCTTTTGTCACTCAGGAGCACAGTTATTTTTAACTTATAACGTCAGAAGTTTCCTCTTCACTATTACAATTACTTACACCGCTGATCTTGGTGAAGTGTCTTCTGCTCTGTTCAGAGCTCAACTGTCCTTGGTCCCTTGTCGGACACGAACTCACTCCTGCTAAAGTTGAATACAAACTCTGTGTTCTCTTGGCGAATACGAACTGTTATATCTTGCACCTGGACTGAATAGGGAACCCCTTGTCGAAGGGTTAATTTCGCCCGCTGCTATGCAAACGCTGCTTCATACAATTCGTTGCTTGGATATTGCTAGCTGTTGTATAGCAATGGATGCGTTCTGATTCCTAGCCGTTGTCGCGGGAACGTTGCTCGTTGCCTAGGAAACCAACCCCGATCTCACTAAACCATTCCGGCTTTCTGGCGGCACGCCACAATATTATTTGCGACTGCGACATTGGTGACGTCTCGTCTCAACTGTAAGCTGCGCTTAAAGTTCTGATTGGTTTTGAGAAGTTTTATCGTTTTTATAAACTTCTTTATCCATGCAATGATGGCGTGTTTGGAGATGTCCCAACGAATCTTCTTAGGGAGGCCGGATCTGCATATGACAGATTCTAATTCTATAAAACGGAAGTTTATTTAATAATGGCTTCTATTATAATTATGTATGTCGTTTACAATACATCAGAAATCCAAAATTATCGTCTGGAACTGAAATCAAACTTTTATATGAATGTTACTAACGGGGATGTAGTTTCGCATTGAACAAGACGAAGAATGGCTTGATGGACATTTCTGTGTTGGGGATAGTCATCTGTAGCCACTGAATGTATAAGCATTAAAGTGTTTGACTTGGTTCATCCTTGTCCGTCACACTAGCAATAGTATAAAAGATACAGAGATATTGGGTTTTCGAACTTTATCCAACGTCCTGGTATTTTTAAGATAACTAAGAAAAACACGACGTTTCGGAAACTGGATCCAGTGATTGAGGCTAGCTCTTTTTAAGAGATCCAACAGAATAGGTGTTTTTCCCTCACCTGAGGACGGAAACAGATCCAGTTTCCGAAACGTCGTGTTTTTCTTAGTTATCTTAAAAACCAGGACGATGTATAAAGTCCGAAAACCCAATATCTCTATATGTTATACACCATCGTCAGAATCCTATAGTAACTACTAGTATAAAAGATTATTAACACCGCTAAGTGTGATTGATAAATGTTGTGTTTTTTTAATTTCTCATCCTTAACATTTTCCTTTCCTAGCGACCATCATCAGAAGGACATTATCAATACACACGAGAACTACTATTACAATGTCGTTGGTCATAATCAATACTTACATAAACTACTATTGCAATGTCATAGATATAAAATATTATCCTGTAACAATTACTACGATGTTCATGGATTTGTTAAAACATTTATAAATTATAATTAGTCTATGTAAGTTTTGAGGTTTTCACGGCGATGACTATGAAGAAAGTCGTCTTCTGGGTTTTGGCGCCGTGTATTCTTCTTTTGGCCGACGTTTCGGAGGAACGTAGCGCTACTGCTCTCTGCATTCACAAGCCATTCACCTGCTCTGAAGATGGAGGCGATACGTTCCTCCGAAACGTCGGCCAAAACGAAGAATACACGGCGCCAAAACCCAGAAGACGACTTTCTTTATAATTAGTCTATTTACAAAATATTGTTTACAAAACTTTTTGTTAAAATCTAGAACAAATTTGATTCGTGTCCGTTTTACTTGTACTTCTCTTTAAAGCCAGATGAATGTATGCCACGTCATTGTAACAAATTATACACATCGTAGTAATTGTTACAGGATAATACTCGTATTTGATATCTATGACATTGTAATAGTAGTTTCTTTAAGTACTGATAATGACAAATGACATTGTAGTAGTAGTTTCCGTATGTATTGATAATGTCCTTCTGAAGATGTTCGCTACGACCGAAACATTTAAAGGATGGGAGATTAAAAGAACACAACTTTTATCAATCACACTTGGCGGTGTCAATAATCTTTTATGCCATTGAGTTTTCTCCAGAATTCATTCATTCATCAGTAATCTGTCAGACGACAGGTCCACAATCTCTTCCAAAACAGTTCCTCCACATAACGCGAACTTGTGGTTTTGGAAAGAGACTATCCAGGAAAAATGATAATGTGGTAGTTTTTCCATTTGCTTTCCACATCGCAGTACAGCAGCCGTTCAAACCACTCTGGTCACGCCTGTTGCTATACGAACTTGAACCTTCTCGAGCATCATTTGCTCTGTGCTTCAAGTCGCTGCTGATGACGCTGCTTTCGGCATCAGTTTTTGGTTTTTGGTGTCTCTCTTCGTCTGATGTCTACCCTTTGACCTGTCCAGCAAGGGAGGCCCTGCCAGTAGCTACGCTACCGCTGGTATAGCTCTCAGGGTCCTTGGCATACTCAAACCCCCTCACCACGATAAGGTGGAGGGGGTTCTCCAGAATATCGGGTTTTATTTATCCATGAATCCCCGTTCGCAAGGCATACAGTAGATGTGGATATAATGAAAATAAGCGAGCGCAATATCATTATCCACGTATCTTAAATATGTATCTAACCTTCTGGAGGTAAATCATGAAAGTTGAACACACACCATTTGACACGATCCTGAGTCAGTTTCATCCATCTCCAGACTGTTTCTCTCTGATACATCTTAAAGCAGGTCACTCATGTGCTTTCCGTTTTCTTTCTAATAGACTCCACTCACAAATCTTGCTTGCATTCATTGCCTTTCTAGACCTGCTTACATGTCCAGCCTATCGTAGCCACCTAGATATTGGTTTTGTAATATAGGCTTGCTGTACCGTCTGTGTTATCATAATTTTCTCATTTCACTCTTCTTATCGGAACACGAGGTAGCATAGTTAGTTGAGGTACTATGCTACAAGCCGGGAAATCACGGGTTCGAGTCCCAGCGAGGTGGAGTTTTTCAATTAACATAATCCTTCCAGCCGCACTATGGTCCTAAGATACTCAGCCTCTAACTGAAATGAGTACCAGGAATCTTCCTCGGGGGTAAAGGGCGGCCGGCGCATAAAGCTGACAGCCTTACCACCATCTCTGAGCCGATTGTCTAGAAAATGTGGGAGCCTCGACATCTCACAACCCTTATGGGCCTTCACGGCCTGTTACAGGGATAGCTTTACCTTACCTTTTACCCTTCTTAGTATCAAATATTTTCTTCAACAGTTTGTTTTCAAATACATTCTTTCCTCAGAGTAGGAATTCGCATGCTTTCAAAGTAAATGTATAAGTAATTACAATCTTAAATATTTTGTTAAATAGACGGAGTGAGTACATTTTTTCCACCGAATAATAACAAACACTTCCAGAATGCATTCTCCATTTACCATGAACATGTGTGTATCGATCATGCTTCACACACAGGCGAGCCTAAGTGTTTCATCATTCTCAAACCTCTTATTAAGTATATTTATATCATCATTTTGTTGGTGAATTTGGCTTAATTCGTCTTAAATATCCTTTTCTAAAAATGGTTACATCGTCTTTCGCACGACTTCAGGATCTTGGATATCCCTGGTTGTACATTGGTTTAAAATAAACCCATAAACTGGCCGGTATATAAATTGGAAGGACTAACCCGAGGCGTGATACTGGGCATGGAAATTGTGGGGGCTTCTACGACTCGGGAAACTGTTCCGTGTGTCACCTCGTCACTTAATCTCTCCAGCAGTTGAGTGCAATCTCCTGCTGCTGTCCTTGATTGCCGTCTCCGCATTGGTTTCATTTCCGATACAGCGGAGGGGAACTTCCTTCTTGCGATGTTTACGAACCTAATCCTGACAAAGTCAGTTTGGTTCAGGTTATTTTGCTTCGCTATCTAAATCTCCTGATTATTTTCTGCATAGAATATATTTTCAGTGTGTCCTTTCTGCCCTTCTGTAACCACTACTGCTTTTCTATCTACTTTCGAGAATAAGGGGTTCCAAACTGAGGGGCTAAAGCATTCCAGTCGCATTCACATTTCGAAAAGCCTCAATTCCTTAGTATTCCCAGCCGTTAGAGAACAATAAATTCATTAAATTACGATTAATATTTAATGACTAACTTCCTTTTTTAAGGTATATATTCAAACTTGATACCTGCTTGGCTGCTCAATAAGTAGCCTACACGGCTTTTATGGAGCTTGAGGCTTCATAATATGTTCACAAGAGCTGATCTTTGAAGCTTGTCCTGGGCCAGTTGAATACAGCTAGCCCCTCGCACCGTATCTATCTAAGATCCACTTTAATACCTATAATTCCATCTGCTTCGGGGCACGCGGTAGCGTAGTTGGTTGAGGCACTATGCTACAAGCCGGAAGGTCGCTGGTTCAAGTCCCGATGAGTTCATTGAATTTTTAAATTGACCTAATCCTTCCAGCCGCACTATGGCCCTGGGGTCGACTCAGCCTCTAACAAAAATGAGTACCAGGAACTTTCCCGGGGGGTAAAGTGCGACCCGTGCGTAAGGCTGACAACATCACCGCCATCTTTGAACCGATTGTCTAGAAAATATGGGAGCCTCGACATCTCACAACCCTCTTGACTAACTCACTCCACTCCAATAACTATTTTTATTGCTAATGGGGTGGGACTAAGTCCTTTGCACTGCGGCCACTTCTGGCCTATTTTACAAGCCCCAGATGATAGGTGAGGGTGATTGTGGAGCAATTTGTGGAATGAAGATTGGCAGGGGAAAACCTGCCCTAGCGCCACTTTCTCCACCACAAATCCCACTTGACCAGACCCGGGATCGAACCCGGGCCGCCGCGATGGGAAGCCAGCAACTAACGGCTTGAGCTATGGCGCGGCCACTCCAATAACTAACTCCCAGGCTGGCGGCCATCTCACACCAAACTCCTACTCTTCTCACTGCCGTCTCAGTACTCTCATCTAATGGCAGCGGGCCTTCTTTATATAGCCTCGGCACAGACCGCACAGAGAACATCGCTTCTAAAAGTCCTTCTATTGCTGCGTTCGTGTCTGTTGCCATTACCTAGCATTGACCTTGTTTACAGCGCCATTACTTATAAACGGCTATCGAATAGCTGCTTATTTCGAAGTTACTGTAGATCTTGTAGTGACTATAGTTCCTCTAGTTATTTTAGTTATTGTAGATCTCATAATTGTTGTAGATCTTATAGGTCATATAAAACTCGTAGTTACTGTAGTTATTGTAGTTCCTGTAGTGACTGTAGCTCCTGTAACTTTTGTAGTTCTTGTAGTTCCGTAGTTGTTTTAGTTACTGTAGGTTCTGTAGTGACTGTAGTTCTAGTAATTCTTGTAGTTATTGTAGATCTTATAGTTGTAGATTGGCAGGTCTTGTGGTTGTTATAGATCTTGTAATTACTGTAGATACTGTAGTTGATGTAATTCGTGCAGTTGTAGTTATTGTAAACGTAGATCCTATAGTGACTGTAGTTGTTCTGTGTCTATAGTTTCTGTAGTTATAGTATAACTCTTAGTTATTTTAAATATTGTCGTTATTGTAGATCTTATGGTAGTTATTGTAAATTTCGTGTTAATCCTAGTTCTTGTAGATGTCATAGATTTGTGTTTATTGTAGATATTGTTTGTAGATATTGTTGATCTTGTGGATGTAGTTATTGTAGATCTTCTGAAACTTGTAGATCTTTCAGTTACGGTAGTTCTTCTAGTTTCTATAGTTGCAGTTATTGTTGAGCTTGTACTGAATGTAATTCCTATAGTAGCTGTAGTTATTGACGGTCTTGTAGATGTAGATTTTTGGAATTGTAGACCTTATAGATCCTGTAGATTTCTTAGAACTTGTAGATTTTATAGAAATTTTACATCTAGTAGATCTCTAGAGCAAGTTGAAAATGTTCTTAAACAAGAAGGGTATAAAATTCCGCTAGAGAATGTTCAAAATTTGTACCACTCCAGTCCAAGAAGGACTGCGGCTGTATTGAACTCAAAGGTGGTCCAACACCGTAATAATACAGAAAAGTGTTCATTATCTATGGTGTTTCTTTTATATTTTACAACTCCTTTATATATATAGAAATCACCACCCTACATGCTTCGATCCTGAAGGTGGAGGTAGCATTTACTCCCGAAACATCGGCAACATCTCCCACATCTTCACTTTAACAGTCCAAGATCGCAATTAACATCCATAATTAACCACCGTGAATATCTAAAATCAGCAAGTATATTGCTCTTCCTATGAAACATGCGATTTGTATAATATATGCATGATGTTTCAGCCCGGGTACCTTAAAATATTGAGACTTTGAGCCCGTGTTGTCATACTTCGTTGAGTATGATAAGAACATGGCAGAATAAAACGTAAGGATGCGCATTGTAAGCATGAGAGTGATGTGCGAACTTTTTGAAACACGCGTCTCCTGGGAGCCCTTGCGGAGGCTGCAGTATTAAGATTTCTCCCGGGGAAGAGCCGGGGGAGGCGTATTTAGATGAACAAATGCGGGAGCTGCAACAAAGTTCTCAAGAAACAACTTCAGAAGCGGCTCGTGTTGCTCTCAGAACTGATGAAGCGTCAACAAACGAGCTCAAAGTCATGCTTCAATGATATGCAACCCACGACCCGGCATTATTCTTTGAGTGCCAGCCAAAAGGTAATGGTACGAGACAAATAAATACGGTTATATTCATATTTTTAGTGTTGCTCAATTCAGATGTCGCCACTGTATAAAAGTACTCTCAGCACAGCTTCATTCAGACATCCTTCCCCATGTTATGCAGTCTAATTATTGTCACATTAATCTTCTAGGGTCTATTTCCGTTAGTCTTCACTAGGCGTTTCCTGGAAACGGATTTATAACACAGGGACTACAAGTATAAAAGTCTCACTAAATCACACACTCCCAATACCACTATACTACTGCACATATAAAGTCTTCAAATTACACGTTAAATCCTCACAGGCTGGCTTCTTGTACTCTTCTGTACTCCTAGTTCCAAATCGCTCTGAACTTACAGATCACGGCTCTCGTTATATGGCCGCGGAACGGACTTGGACCTACAGTAAACATATATCATGTGATCGCTATCCGGCCAGTCCATTGGCGCGCCGGTTGCGTCTACTGAAAACATGGCTTCCTCTATTGTTGCATGTTGGACTGTGTTTACATGGCGTCACGTCACAGAAGACAGTAATTTTCAGTCATCTCCTTGAGAACCTCAGTCTCACGTTTTAAAAAACTTTCTAAGATTTGATTTTAGCTTTGTGTAAGGTGGACACCAGAATGAAATTCGCCTACCAGTGTTTCGTGCGGACCTAGAATATCAAATTTCGTGGCAGTAATAAGCCTACTCTTTACGTTGAGAAGAGAAAGTAGGTTAGAAAATATATGACTGTTAGATCAACATTCGGTCTCTGTGACCACACTTTAAATGTATCAATCAGTTGACAGATTATCACGAAAGTCGTCGTGAACTTTTTGCCATTTTGGGATACCCCATACCCACCTACATACATACATACATACTGTGACATGTAGACCCGTTGCTAGGCAACGACCGAGAAACAACTATACAACAGCCGTTACTAGGCAACGACCTGTAAACAACAACAGAGGAACGGTGTTTTCTGTGCGGTCCGTACCGAGACGTTATAAACAGGACAAGTTAGGACCAATCAGTCAGTTGAGTTGAGCTGAATGAAGTGAAAAGTAGTTGGTCGGTGAGTGACTGAGTTAGTCAGTCAGAGAACTGTTGGGGCTCTGTTGTTGGTTGCTGTTGCTGTTAGAAGCTGGCAACTAAAGCCGGGGACAGTTTCGGAACCGAGAGGAAGGGGATTATCCGCTGTTGAGACCCGCTACTAAACAACGGCAGTGAAGTTGTGACTGTGGAAACTACTGTGTGTGTGTGGGTGTGTGTAGCAATGAATTGTGAAGTGTAGTCACACGCTGTATCAAGGAGTCCAATAAATCTAAACAATCCAAAACCCGTAAATAGACACTTCAGCGCGTAACAATACATAATACATACATAATTACATGAAGAATGGGCCTAACTGCTGAGTCTTGCACCTCGACCTTTAGTGATCTACTGTGCACACTCCTCTATTTAACACTTCAACAGTCCTCCACTTGGAATGAAGTGCAAGATTCTGCTTCAGGGGCATCATGATAGTCTTCTGGTTCCATAAAAGAGTGCCCCAGGTGACGAAATCATAATTATGGCATGGCCTCAATCTCGCATAGGGTGTGCATGGCTGTTTCATGTTTTTCTAGTTATCTTTCACAAAAAGGTTTTGTCAGTCCTATTTTGAAAAGGTGTCCTTTTAGGTGACGGTGTCATGTAAACAGTCCTACCACTCAACGTAACCGGTTTCTGTTTAAACTTAGCAGTGCCTTGGTTCTTCTGACAGAGGGTCCTTGTATGAATCCTTTGCATGTTCGAATCCTGTTAAGGATTCATAGTGTTTTTATGATCTGTGTTTGTCCAGTCCCTGGTCGCTTTCTTGGCAACTCTACTGAGATGCCGCAAGCTGGTTCAGGTCCTATTAACGGACATTCGGATCCCAATTTTGCCAATTGATCGGCTGTTTCGTGACATGGCACCCATGTCAGTTAACTCCGTTATGTTTAACCATTTTCCGGAGGGATTGATGGCAGTCCCAAAATAGTTTCATGTTGAATTTCGTATATGTCAACCCAATTTTTAATTGCCTGCAGTATTGCAAGCTCACAGACATGTGGGTGAGGGCGGCAGTAGTGCCACTTAGTGTAAGGTCCTGGAATAGTACGTGTATATGGCAGTAGAGCTTCGATAAATATACCGAATTTTTATGCAAAACATGAAACGACAATATGGCGGCCATCCGATTATTTCGGTTAAGGTCAAGCGCGTAATATATTTACAGCCGAAAGCTATAAACAATTCTGACTCCAGTAAGATTAGATCCTATAGCCGGCCAGTTATACGAGCTCAGCACGCTAACCATGAACTAAATTGCAGTTTACAGTTGGAATATAAACTTACATTGCCGAAAGTGTGGCCTTACGTTTACATCACAAGGTTTATAAGAGTGGAAATCCGTACATTTGGAAAGTACTCGTGACGAGTTTTGTTCGCACAGTCTTATTTCCGAAGTTGCCTATCCATTTGTCAGTGTTCACGTGGTGTTGTTTGACTATCTGAAAAAAAAANCCTTCCAGCCGCACTATGGCCCTGGGATCGACTCAGCCTCTAACAGGAATGAGTACCAGGAATCTTCCTGGGGGGTAAAGGACGGCCGGCGCATAAGGCTGACAACCTTACCGTCATCTGTGAGTCAATTGTCTAGAGAAGATGTGGGATCCGCGACGTCTCACAACCCTATGGGCCTTCAAGGCCTGTAACAGGGACAGCTTTACCCTTTCTTTTTTTACTAGTTATGCTCCAATGGGAATATGTTATTTAATAACAAAATACTCTCACGCCCCTCGAACATTGTTTCCGCTTCCCCAATACGCTTTTATGGTATGGCGCTTATGCATAGGATCAACATTGCTTTCTGTACTGATTTAGAAATTGCTTCATTGTAGAATGGGAGTTGTTGGCAGTTTTTCTGCCCTTCCGCCATCCGCTTCATGTTAATCCTGGAAGAGGTACTGTATATGTTCTGTTGCGTTAATGGCCCCCTTTTTGTTGGGTACAGTATCTTCCTTCCGAGAGCTTTGCAAGAAGAAAGAAGAGGGTGTTACGGGGTAGTGTGATACTGTCCCCATGCGACGTCACTGCGCCTATTGCATTCGTGAAAGTCGCGGGCTGGAAGCAGACGTACCCCGATTTTGGAGTAGGTGTGAGGATTTAAGCAACGACCAGCAATGTGTGTGGCAAGACATGGCAGCAAAAGAGATGTGGAATTTCATACACTGTGGGGTCAAAAGTCGGAAGTGAGAATGTCATATTAATCCAGTGACTGAGGTTAGGTCTTTCTAAGGGACCCAGCAGAATAGGTATCTTCCCCCTCACCTGAGGACGGAAATAGATCCAGTTTCCGAAACGTTGTGTTTTCTAGTTGTTACAATACCGGACGATGAACAAAGTCCGAAAATCAAGTAATTCTGTATGTTATACACCATCGTCACAACCTTTTAGAATCGACTATCGTAATTATTAGCTTCCTTCCATGTAATTAATAGTCTGCTTCAAGCGAAAACAACTCATTTGAAGGACAGAAGGAAGAACGTGTTATCTGAGAAATGTCTCCAAATCATACAAGAAGCCCGTGTCACTGGAAACATTTTGTGGTATTGTGAAACATTTACGTATATACCGGTTAGATTGGTTTAACGGTAACACTTAAAGGCGTGTATTCGTCATGTATCTGGTTCGAATTTCGACCCGATTGCCAGGTGACCAAACAGAAATTTTCATTAATTTTCCTCGCCCTCTCCAGGCAATACTGGTATAGTACTTTGAACTAGACCATAAGAACTTCCTTTCAAACTCATACCTACTCACCATTCATCACCATTCCCACCTCATTCATTGCTATTGCCTCTGATTCTAACATACTCATAGTTGCTGATGAAACAGTTTCTTGTTTTCCGAAACGCATATTCGCATTCTGAATACATGGAAATGTTTTTGAACGGTTACTCCATTTCTGTTCGAATGGCAGGCTTTGAGTGCACATATGATCGTATTTATGGGCTTCTTAAAATGTTCTAACTTGTATAATTTAAATTCTTCGAGTGTCATCACAGACTGAAACCCACCGCCTTGTCATTCCTTCCAGACAACTCTCCAGTAGGTTCTGGAAATTACTTCTTTTTCTGTAATGGTCGCAGCATTTCTGCAAAGCCTGCCTGAAGACATACATGGCTGTATTTTTAATTAGGAAAACGTCACTCATCTGCAGCATCCGTGACTGGAATATCTAGCAAACTCCTACACGGTCTTACTACGTATGTTTCGAATTACGGAACGGTCCCCAGCATATCGCATGATCTCAACGTTTAGAAGCCGCTGCGTTCACAGGAAAGTTAAAAACGTGGAAATTGAAATGTGTATAATTGTTTTCGCGATTTTTTAAATCACATTTGCCTGATGTTCATTTATTGCACAGGGCCTCTATAAATGTAATGTTATCAAATTGGCCGCATCATAGATCCTGCCAAGCAGACATTGCTATTTGTATTTCGTTAAAAATGTTTATTATGTCACACACGTAGTAGGCTGATATTTTGTTTTCATTGGCGCTACAGCCCTCATTTGGACCTAGGCCTACCTCCATGAAACTCCGTTTCACTTCGGTTTTACTAGATCTTAGACATACGGTACGACTCCTTTGGCGGGTGAGCAGCTCGTCGCAGGGCCTCTACCTCTACACAAACACAGAAAAACGCTTCCGAGCGAGCGAAGACAGTGCATGCCGTAGGCTGATATTAGCCAACATTAAATTTCGTTTGATAACTTTTAGTGTAGATCTCCAGTTTCATATATAATCGAAATACCTTCTGTTCATTGATATATTAGCATGTCTATTGATGGGATCTCTCCTGTATGTACTTAATCAATGCACCTCGCGCAAAAAAAAAAACGCTTAAAATCATATGAAAGACACTCTAATGTTTTATGACAATATTCTGGCCATTGTGGAAGTACTTTGTTGGAATTTTCCCATCGTGTAGAGTGTATTTAAAATGCACGACGTTTCGGAAACTGGATCCGTTTCCGTCATCAGGTGTAAGGGGGAGGGGGAAAAGTATCCCACTCAGTTCGGTCTGTGGATAGTCCGTCATCAGGATCCATCTCCGTACGTACACCTGATGTCCGAAAAGGAGCCAGTTTCCGAAAATATGTGTACTTTTAAGAGTTATATCTTCTTGGATATAACGCCATATGGTCCGTTTAAAATTAACCGACTTTCCGGAGGAACATCGCCGCTGTCTTCATTCATTTTTATTTTCTCCGTTGCTCCCTGTGGAGCTTCGTTTCACGCCAGTTCCTAAATCTTGTAGACAGACGGTAGGACTCATTGGACGGGAGATCAGCGCGTCGCAAGGTCGCTACTTGCACGCAGGACAGTACAAACACAGAATAAACGTAGACATTCATGCCTCTAGTGGTATCCAAACCCACGATCCCACTGTTTGAGCGGGCGAAGACAGTTCATACCTTAGACCACACGACGACTGTGGTCGACCCTCCATCTTCAGGATCGAGAAATGAGCCAAGCAGTAAACCAGCGTGAAGCAGGTACCAAACAGCTTGAAGATGGAGGCGACATGTTCCTCCGAAATGTCGGTTGACTTTGAAAGGACTACAGATCGTTATAACCCAGAAGGCAGAACTCTTCTTCAAAGAGTTTGTTCAGCTACAACTGAATAAATGTTACGAACTAAATTTAAACTCGAGACAGAATATGGTTAACGGATAACACCTGCCTCATGATTCGCTTATGGCCACGTGACGTGTTTGAAGACCGTGCCTTTGAATGACAACTGCCTTCTTGTTTTTAATTATTTTCCATAAGAAAGGTCACCAAGGGCACCGAGCAAAAATTTGTGTGGGAACAAAACTGGTGCTGTAGATAAATAAAACAGTTAATTTACATGAGGTAAATAAATGAGTATGGTTTTTAATCAATCTACCGTTTGAAAGTTGAAAGAATGTAAATGCGAAATTGAACATGCAGTTTCGTCCATGACTCTATCAGTGGCTCTACAGCCCTTGTAGATCTGCAGGACTGCTTGGACGGGGGATAAGTCCGTCGTAAGGCCGCTGCCTACACACAGAGCAACACAAACACATAATAAACGTACACAGACATCCATACCTCGAGTGGTATTCGAACCCGCGGTCCCAGTGTTAGAACGGGCGAATACGGTTCCTGTCTTAGACCGCACGGCCAATGTGATCGGCTTTCTTTCCGCGACTGTTCTGTGCATAGTACAAGTTTCAACAAAAATCAGTTTTTCACAGTTTATAGCAGACCGGCTTTCTCTGTCATTAAGCATAGCGTTATCGTTAGTTTTCAGTCATGGCACCATTTAACGTTAATTTTCATTGGCGTGTGCACGTTTCAGTATTGTAGTTGATTATTACTGTTGATTGCTGTGGTTGGGAGTACCTGCCGTGTGTTATGACCGGGTACACTAGCTGTGAGTAATGTTTATGGAGATAGTTAAAGATCAGCAGGTGGTGAATTCTATTACTACAGTAGTCTAATGTTCAATTCCGTATTCTGGGATATAACACCGTCAAATCTTAGTGAAATGTCTATGTAAAATTCAAACAGGAGGCCTCCTCCGCTGTTGTATGTATGAACAATTAGGCTCGCAGATGGTTGTCCTACACTGTTTCCATTAACTGTATCGTAGCCCAGGATCGTCTTATATTCGTCCCTTATTTGGGCGTATTACAGTACAATATGTGCAGAACCTGTTCCGGTCATTATGTACGCACAAAACGGTTTCGCCTGGCTGCAGCTTGCTGACTTACATTATTTCCCTGCGATATAACTAAGCTCCATATTAAACGGTTACCACCAATGAGAAGGTTTCCGTTTCCATACGCAAAGCAGGAACGTCAACTAACTTTCGACATTACAAACGTGCAACTCTATACAGGTCCAATTCAAATTAATTATAATATTAGAAAGTTTAAAGGCCAATACAAAGGAACAGATTGGTGAAACTGCATGCACACGTAGGGTTCCCTTGACTTCTAGAGTTTGCGAATGTATACAAATGCATTTATCGATGACTTTACAGCCCTTTGTTGGGCACTGGCCTCTTCTTCAGTTTCGTGGTCTTTTGTACACAGACGTTGGACTCCTTAAACAGGGGATCAGCCCGTCGTAAGGCCGTTACCTACACACAGAACAGCACAAACACAGAATTGTTCGAGCAAACGAAGATAGTTCATGCCTTAGTCTGCGCGGCCACTGTAATCGGCTTGTAGGCAAATAAAGACTCACTTGCGCAGGTGAGTCTCCGGGGCATACTTACACACACACACACACACACACACACNTTAAAATTTTATTTAGATGGTCTGGAATCGATTCAGATTCGTAGTATTACCACCATTATTTCCTCGGCCCGGGTTCGACCCCGGGTCTGGTCAAGTGGGATTTGAGGTGGACAAAGTGGCGCTGGGGTAGGTTTTCTCCGAGTACATCGGTTTACCCTGCCAATCTTCATTCCACCAATTGCTCCACAATTACCCTCACCTATCATCTGGGGCTGGTACAATGGGTCAGGAGTGGCCGCAGTACAAGGGACTTAGTCCCACTCCACTAGCAATAAAAAAGTATAGGTTGTGAAAATGATGTATGTGGAGCGGTTCTGATCATTTCAGTCATTACGTGCTGCAATTTAATGTGATACTGTGAAACATCGCATACATTCGTAGATTTTGGCGTCTACACTCTTGTTTGTTAAGACTCCAGATACAATTTGTATCTATCAGCCACTTAACAAAATCCACTCTCTTCTAACGTCGATCTTTTGTTCAGATGCATGTAGGAGTTATTCAGGAACTCAGCCTTCAAATGTAAATATAAAGGTACGGAACAGTAGCAATACGTGTACTTTATTTAGTTAGCTAAGGCTGAAATGTGCCTTCAATTGAGCTCCGTTAAATTGCCCATGATGTTTGGTGAGCGTATTTCTGGATCCATCGTTACTGCCGTTTATTATTATTATTATTATTATTATTATCATCATCATCATCTCTTGTCACACGTTTATTT